>NC_056736.1:700519349-700571849 GCF_019279795.1 Protopterus annectens
TGGGTCACATTAATTAATGCCGTATTCAACAGTTCCTTTATATTCAAATACCTCCCATATGAGAAATTCACAAATCTGGAGAATAAATGCCCCACTACCTCATCCATACAAACAATATGCCAGAAGTCCAAAATTATCCTTTTCACTACCTCAGAGAATGGACAATATTTGGAGACAAAATATAAATTCTTCCTGCTGCTAGCAGAAACCATTCCATCTCCAACACACACTAGAATGTCCCTCCTATTCACCATAGCTCCTTTAAATGGACCTCTTTTATTCCCAAGATTTTTTTCTAGGGCAGGAGTCAAAATGTTTTCCTTATATTACCCCCCCCCCCCCGTCTTTCAGCCTCTCTTTTACCTCCAACAAAAATGTAACCTTACACTTCCCTTCTGAGGTATTGAGTGCAATTTGTTTAAATTCACCATAAGGGAGTGACTCCATTAAGTGTGTGTGGGTGGGGGGGATATATGCTTTCAGCATGCAAAAAATTATTAACCATAGTAGGTTTCCAAAATGGCCTATATTGAATACTAAACAGGCCATCTGCATAAAATTCCACATCCAAAATCTGAATGCAAGAACTACCCTCCATCATGGAATTCAACCAATGATCATTAAAATTCAACTCAGAAATAAAATAAGCAAAAATTGACAGGTGCCCCTTACAAATAAAAATCAATTGTCAGTGTAATGCTTATACATCACCACATGACTCCTGTAGAATTCTGAACCATAAATAAACCTTTCCTCAAAAAAAACATATAAATGATAGCATACATAGGGCATAAGAGGCACCCATCACAGTCCCTTTCTTCTGAAGAAAAATGTCATTGTTAAACTGAAAATAATTGTGCATCAAACAAAACTCAAGCAACCTAACAATGAAGACAGTATGGGGATCTTCACCCATTATATCCCAAATAGCGTCCAAATCCCATAACTGTATATTCATATATAATGAGCTAACATCTATTGAAACCCAATAATAACCCTCCTACCATTTTATTTTACTCACTACCTCACACAAATATTGAGTGTTTATAATGTTTGCCAGAATGTTGGCTAGGTATTCCTTAAGCAAAAAATTGAAAAATATCCCCAAGTTCTGCAAATAAGAATCCACCCCACAGACAATAAATCTCCCTGGTGGATCTAAAAGATCCTTGTGCAGCTTTGGTATAACAAAAAAAATAGGATCACGTGGTTTAGAGATGTGAAGTTTTTTAACATCGTCTGTTGATAAAAAAGCTAATCTCTCACCCCTTCCCAACAATTCCAAAAGTGAACCATTAAAAGCAGCAGTTGGATTATGTTTTAATGTAACATAGTCCTCCTCAGCTAACAGCAACTTATAAAACATCTGATTGTATTTAACCTTAGACATGATGACCCAGTTACCCCCTTTGTCAGCTTGCATGAACACACATTTATCTAACACACCCCTTAAAATCATTAAGGACCTCCCATTCACATTTAGTTAAATTATATTGTTTTTGTGCCTTTGCAAATCTTAACATATTCACATTCAGTTTTTTTATAAATAATTTGCTGAAATAAACATACCACAGTGGACAATTTAGGCGGTAAAAGATTATTAGATGTCAGTAAATAAGGAACCATAAGTTTACCATAACCATTATTAAAACGTGAGTCAGTTTTCCCATTGCTGCCCACTTCAAACCATTCACATTCACATATAGAGATATTTAGTAAAGGGTTGACATCCTCATCAACAATAGCAGCATCTCCATTACTATTGCTGACAGTTGTTTTCTTAACAAAATACATTGATACATTGTTAAATGCAACTTTCTGCAAAACGTTTTAATTTCCAATCAAAGCTCTGCTAAGGTTGGAATCTTAGTAGGAACAAACTTCATCCCCTTGCTTAAAAGATTTACAGCTGGCTCATTTAATCTAATACTAGACAAATTTACAATTTTTAAACTGCTACAATTACTTACAGTGTCAACAGAATTTTGCAGATGGTATGAGTCCATAAAACGTGAACTACTGTCCCGATGTGAAGAAAAAACTCCAAATGATGCATTATCACCACAACCAAATCTGTGATTTCTTATTTTTTTGAATAAAACTCAATGCCAAGAAATGTATTGTAGTGCCTTTTGGGAAAACTGCCACCGAGGCTAATTACTACATCGATAAGACACCCCTAAAGTTGACTCTATAGTCAGGGATCTACAGTAATCTGGCCTGTAACCAACTTGTGGCCAAGGTAGTAATAAAATTATTCTATGTTGCCCAACTTGTAAGTAATGGCATAGCGTCCATATCCAAGAAGTCATAGTGCTACTTTATTCAGCCTTTATCAGATCCATTGAGAATAATGCCCCATTTGTCATGTACCTGATTAGGTAAATGCAACAGTTGGAACACCTGCAATGGTTCCTTAGCAGGAGAGCCTAGGGTATAAACATATTGTCCTTAATGGATTGCATTAAAACCCTCTCTCTATACATTGTCTTGTACAGGCTACTGAGAGGCAAGCCCTGCCTGCCATAAAAGGCATCCTCAGATCCAGCTCTGATGGACCATTTGCACATCCACAAAATGAAACGTATCAGAACCACTAGATCTATAGATTTAAATTTTACTTGTGAAATAAATAAGACATGTTGGTGAGCGAGAGACACGTGTCTGAGGGAATTTCCTTGCTCTGGAAAAGGCAACCCATCTATGTAAAGCAGAGTCTGTCCCTAACCCTGTTTAAGAGTAACCTTGAGCAATTGATGGGAAATTCACCCTGGAGTTGCCCTCCATGTCTCTGATAGACAGAGGCAGACAGTAATGCCCAAACACACCCCCCCACATAGCTTCCAGAAACTTCCTAATAAACATACCTCATCCTAATAAACACCCATGACAGATAGGGACACAATTGGTTTGGATTGCATGGTTTGTCTTATAAAGGATTCAGTGGTCGTTAGCCTAGTATATACCTATGAAACAATGAAAAGCATACACAAAATATGGGCCTTCAACAAGAGCTCATTGTGTAATTTGAATTGTCAAAACTATTCAGTATTTAAGGATAACTGTAGGTCAAAACATATCAAAGTCAGTTTTCATCCTTCCAGGAATCTTAAGCAACAGATGAATGCAAAATCAAATAATTATGAATGGTTATTAGCATACCGAGTAGTGGATTTTGTCCTGTTGTCCTGTCAGAGTGAAACTGATAGCTCTCTAGCCCTTGAAAATGGTTTAAATGGGCTAGATTGCAGGTTATTTGTAAACTCTCCTATAATCCTTAAGACAATCAAATTGAGTACATTTACTGACAGCTTTTATTCACTGTTTCCACGAAGATCATACCCAATATGAAGAAAATGATAACCAAAATCGAAGAACATGCTGCCTCAGATACAGGTAGTTTAAACTAAATATTTCTAACATATACGTTCTGCTACTACCAAGCTATAACAGGAGTATTAAGATGCTAAAGAAAATAGCCCCCTGGACTGTAAAAGCATGGTACCATTCTCCCACCATAGACAGTGTGTCTGTGGGTGCCCAGGGTAGTCATACTTGTACATTTACATTTCTGTGTAATCTCTCTCCACTAAAAAAATTATCTTGCAAGAGATAAAATTAAAGATTCAGACTATCAAAACCATTTTGGACTGGTATCCTACATGGATTCTATAAAATGCATGATACTGTACATGCAAAATTTAATCTGATATGTCTCTCTGTAAGAAGAACTAGGTCTAATAATGCTGGTGTTATTTAATTTTAGACTTAAAATGTATTTTATTTTTTTATTTATTTATTTATTTATTTATTTAAATTTGTTGACCAGGAGTGTCCGACTGGACGTGGGTCCATTTTCAGCGGAGGCCCGGGGAGAAAAGCTCCACAGTAAAATAAACAGACAGTATTTACATTGGATTACATAGCGATTAACAATTTAACATAGAAATTACAACATATTTACAGATGGAGAACATAGTACATCAGTAGACAACTAGAATCTTTATCTGTGAAGTACATAACAGGCATTAACAAATGTAACAATGAGAAGTTCCTGCTGTATAATAAGTACTAGGCTTATGAGCATCTGAGCTTGCTATCATCAAAGTAGTTAGTGGAGGTGAAAGAAAGGTAGTAGTTGGATGGGGTGGATGATATTAGAGTGGGAGTTGCAAGGGCATAGCCAGCATGTTTTTAGGTGCGCTTTTAATAAAGTTTTGAAGTTGGTGCATGATGGTACGGAGGTAATTGTGGGTGGGAGTGAGTTCCATAATTTGGCTATGGCACAAGAGAATAGTGCTTCACCAGCAGAGTTATTGGCTTTAGTGATCTGCAAGTGATTTTTGTTGCTGGATCTTAGTGGTCTGGTGGTGCAATAGGGTTGGAGTAGATTCTGGAGGGATGGGACATTTAGTGGATGGTTTACTAGTTTGTAGGTGAGTGAGAGTTGATACCACTGAAGGAGGTGAGGGAGTTCAAGCCAGCCCAGTTCAGCAAGTGAGAGACAGTGGTGACTACGGTAGGATGCCCTGTGGCATTTGGCGATTTTGTTGTAGCAGGTCTCTAGCTTGTTTAGATCACATTGCCTTAGGTTGGTATATACTGGAGAGGCATAAAGTAGGGTGGAGATAAGGTGGGAATTTGCTATTGAAATCTTTGCTGCTTTGGTGAGAAATTGTTTATTTCTGTATAATGCTCCTAGTTTTTTGTGGACTTTTTATGGTCATGGATATGTGAATGTCAAATTTTAGTTTATTGTCTATTTCCTCTCCTAGCAATTTGGTGTGTTCAGTTGGGTATATAGTGGTGTTGTCTTTTGCTGTGATGTTAAAGTGAGAGTTGTTTTGAGTATGTTTGGTGGGTTGGAAGATGAGTAGTTTAGTTTTGTTTGGGTTGAGTATTAATTGGGCATCGGATAACCATGTTTCAACAGAGGAAAAGGCTTCCTGTGTGACTTTTTGCAGTTTGGGTAGGGACTGAGCTGAGCAGATGATGGTTGAGTCATCTGCGTATTGGATGAGTGTGCCATGTTTGGTGGCAGAGGCTAGATTATTGGTGTAAACAGAGAAAAGTAGGGGTCCAAGGATGGATCCTTGGGGAACCCCTATGGAGCCAGGTAGTTGGGGAGATATGTCATTCTGCCATACAACGGATTGTTGGCGGTCAGACAGGTAACTCTGAAACCAGTTGGTGACTAATTGTGAGAAGGATAGGTTATTGAGGACAGAGATAAGTTGTTTGTGTGGGACCATGTCAAATGCTTTAGATAGGTCTAGGAAAGTAGCAGAGGAGAGATAGCCATTGTTTTTATGCTGAAGGATAGTGTTAGTAAAGGAGAGTAAGGCAGTGGTGGTGCTATGGTTTGGTCAGAAACCATGCTGAGTACTGGAAAGGAGGTTGTTAGTAAGGAGGTAGTGTGAGACCTGAGAGTGCATGCATCTCTCTAGTATTTTGGAGAGTGGAGAGAGAATAGCTATGGGGCGGTAATTGGTTAGTTCTGCAGAGGGTCCGCCTTTGTGGAGGGGAATTATATGTGAGACTTTCCACAATGTGGGAACGTAACTTTCTGACAGAGATCGTTTAATCAAGATGGATACTGGGTAGGCCAGAGCATCAGCTGCGATTTGTAGGTATTCACTTGGGAGGTTGTCTGCTGCTAATTTGGTGGGTTTAAGTTTAGTTAAGAGTTTTTTATGTTGGAGGTAGGTACAGGAGAAAAAGAGAAGGCAGTGGGGAGATTACTAGTTGAAGGTGTGGGTTGGAGGGGGGTTGTGTTGTTTAGCTAGTGATAGTATGGTTTGGGTGAAGTGTGTGTTGAATGAGGTAGCAATATTTTCTCGGGAGTGAGGGATGTTAGGAGGAGGGGTACTGACTTTACCTGGGTGGAGGATGGAGTTTATGGAGGACCATAATTGTTTGGGGCTGTGTTGTGAGGAGACTAAGGCAGACTGGTAGTATTGGAATTTGTCCCGTTTTATTAGCTTTTTGACTCTATTGCGTAGTTCTAGGAATTTCTGTCTAGCTGTGGGGGTTTTGGTTTTGCGCCAGTGCTCCCAGGCTTTATCCCTGTTTTTCATTTCTGACTTAGTGGTTTTCTGTAGCCATGGGGAGGGTTGTGCTTTGGTTCTGGAAAATCTTATGGGGGCATGGTAATTAAGGATGTTCATGAAGGTAGTATTAAAAAATTCAACTGCGTCATCTAGACTGAGGTACTTTAGAGCATGCCAGTTACATTCTTTGAGGGATGAGATGAATGTGAGTGGGTTAAAGTTTATTTTTTTACGTATTTGATGATAGTTGACAGGTTTAGCTTGGTACAGGTATTTTTTGAGTAGGAATGTTGGGGAGTGATCACTGAGGCTATCTGATAAGCAGCCTGTTATATATGACTGGGGGTTCTTACTGACTAGTATCCAATCCAGGGTAGTGTGCTTGCTGGAGTTTTTATTTATCCTTGTTGGTGACTGGACTAGTTGGATGAAGCCATGAAGGTGTACATGATGGGTTGGATTGTTGCCAGAACAGGATTGCCAGTCAATATTGAAATCACCTAAGATGATAGTTTCTTGGGGGAGATGGTGGGTAGACCAGCTGAGGAGGTTTTCTAGTGGAGGGATGTTTTGGCCAGGTGGGAAGTAGCATCCAATTATGTTGATGGTTTTGTTTTGGTTAATTTTGAGGTTGGTATATATTATTTCTTCATTGCCTATTTGTGGAGCTGATGATTTTAAGATCTGGATGTTTAGATGCTGTTTAAATATTATAGCTACACCACCTCCTTTTTTGTTTAGCCGGTCCACTCTTAGTATGCCGTAACCTGTAGGGAGTATTTGCTCACTGGTAATGTGAGGTTTTAGCCAGGTTTTTGTCAGGATGGCTATATCTGGGGAGTACAAGTCTATGGTGGCATGGAGTTCATGGACTTTGTTGGATATACTTCTAATATTTAGGCTTAGTAGAAGGAAATCACTTGGCTTTCTATTGGCTGTAATATGGGAGAAGTTGTGGTTTCTAGTCTGATTATGAGGATTGGGGTTGGAGATGGTAGGGCCAGGGTTTGGGTGGATGTCTCCACTTAGGGCTAGTTTTGATATGCATGAGATTATTTGTTTTCTCAGTTTTTGAATGTGTTTGTTTATAAGGGAAACTTTATGATTGTGCTTTATGATTTTTGAAAACATCAGTTACCTATGGCAAAACACAAAGAGCAGCACTTTAAGTATAACATCTTTGTGAATGTCCATAGGTTCATAGGTAGGTACTAGGCTATTGGCCCTAGGGCCTATATAAGCCTAGCCAAATAGTACCCTGGCTTTTGCCACCCAAGAAAATTATTTTCCTGTGCCTCTGTCAAGCAGAGCCACAGAAGTGATCCCCAGGGTGAATTTCCTTTTTCCCATCCAATCATCAAGATTTTTCTTGACGAGTGCTAATGAGGAGCTTTGTTTGATATAGATAGGTAGTTTGTTCCAGAGTATGGGAAGTCTCTGAGACAGGAATGATAACTTTACAATTACAGCTCTTCTGAATCTCTACACAGCTTCCATGGTAGTAACTATTTATTAACATTTTCCCATGAATATACACAAACATGTACATTTATTTCCTGCCTAGCATCTTTTTCTATTGACCAACTCATCCATTTGGTACCAGCAGCAACAAAAAGGCCAAGACTCCTTCATTTTAAACACAATATAGTTCCTTATCACATCCTAAAAGCATAAGCATTTTAAACAATTGTATGTCATATCCAGAAACTCCAGACAGCAATCTTTCCAAGTTTTCCTTAAAACTATCTGCATGTGACAAAAACAGTTTCAAATGGCTCTAATACTACTTCACATCTCCAACAATGTACATCTATTTTTGGGAACATTCTCCTCAACCTACGAAGAGTATAAACAATTTGTGGAGCTGTTCCCAAAAATCCTAAACTGCCATGACTTTGTCGCATACCTAAGTAACACACAAATCCATATACAAATTCATTTATTCACTTCTATGTTTAGCACACCACGCCATTCTCACCCAAACTTTTCTGTGATCTCTAATAATTTTAATTCCTTTAAAGATTTACCTGCCTTACTTATTAGGCCCTTTAACCACTGAACTATTACTTCTAGCTTCTAATATTATGCTATTTCATGTAGAGATGCATCCAACAGCTCTGTCAAAACTACAGTCACTGCTGTGCTGATCAGTCCTTCAAACAATCCTCAAACATTTGGAAGCCCACATCTTTCACTCATTTCCAGTAACTCCAATTACCATCCACTTTTACTTAATCCCAACATATTATTTCAGTTTTCATAGCCTGCCAATTAAGCAAACACTCTTCTCTGGAAGACAGAGTTTACAGGATCTTGTAAGTAACAAGTGTAGCTGATTAAGCAACTTGCCATAATACCAGCTGTTACATTGTGGTCAGTGTTGCAGTCAAAACACTAAGGATCTGTGCCACAGGTTGAATCCAATGTCTGGCCCGAGTATCAGAGCTGAGCATGCTTCCCTTGCTGCCAGACCGACATCCCCTCATCCTGGATGCCCACACGTACATAGGTGACATCCACCTGTGCCACATTTGATTCTTGTTCCTCATTAGGTCATTGCTTTGCACGGACAATGTCAGTGCTGAAAGATTAGGGAAGGATCTGTGATCTGGTGAATACCAGCTCTCTTGGGGAGGCAAAACAAGGAGACAAGAGGGACAAATGAGCAAGGATAAAGATGGAGGGAAGGTGAAGAGGAATGTTGCACACCCTCACCTCAATGTATCTCAAGCAGTGCAATGGATGCAGGAAGGGAATCAGGATGCATCAGTGACCACAAAAACATCTATTATGTTAAGATACCTACAGAACTGCATTATGTTCCTCGTGTAGGTTTACTACTGCAGCTATAAGCTCTCCCTGTCAGCAATGGGGGGTGTCTCCCTGCCTCAAAGCATAACTCGATACAGTGAATTATCCATTTAGAGTTTCTGTTACCGATTGCCCTTCTTTCTTGTTTGCAAAGGAGACAAAATTGTTCTGACCTCCTTGTGGCTTTAATTCTACCAGCACAGTGCAGGACCAAGAGCATCTGTATTTGCCCATACTTGGACAGTTGCCCAATACAGATGCAGACACATGTCACTCAGATGTGCCAAACGGTAAATTGTATGTCATCCATGTTTGATACTGATGAAGTAATATGAGGTGTGATGTACAGATAATCCTTGCACTTGTTACTATGTATTATATTTGTAAATAATGTGTGGAAACATTGTTTGACACTGAACTGATACAGTATGTCAGTGACTACATCTGTTTTATTTAAAAGACTTGATTGATACCTATGCTACAACATGAGTCACTAAAAGCAGTTAATTATTTTAAGATCAGCAAGAATAAAAAGGTGTAGCATTGAGTTTGGTAAAGCAAGTTTAAAGGTTGTTTCAGAATAAGACTCTTCAGCTGGATAGATTTCTACTTAGAATAATAAGGGCTTTTAGACTTACATTTACCTTTGAGTATCTCATCTTCCAGAAGACCAAGAACTCTCTTTCCCTAATCAGTTATGCTATTAAACACACACATGCGCGCGCGCACACACACACACACACACACACACACACACACACACACACACACACACACACACACGCACGTGCCCACACACACACACACACACACACACACACAAATGCATACACACACAAATGCTTATACACACAAATGCATACGCGCACAAATGCATACACACACAAACACACACAAATGCATGCACACAAACACATACACACACACGCACACACGCACATACATATACAAACACGTGCACCCACACACACACACACACACACACACACACACACACACACACACACACACACACACACACACACACACACACACACACACACACACACAAATGCATACACACACACACACACACACACACACACACACACACAAATGCATGCACATAACACACACACACGCACACACATACATACACAAACACGTGCACGCACACACATACCCAAAGTGCACGCACACACACACACACACACACACACACACACACACACACACACACACACACACACACAAATGCATACACACACACACACACACACACACACACAAACACACATGCATGCACATACAAACACACACATACATACACAAACACGTGCACGCACACACATACCCAAAGTGCATGCACACACACGCACACACACACACGTACACAAATGTGCACGCATACACAAACGTGCATGCACACACACATACACACTTTATATACTACTTATTTTTCAGGTCCTATATTGCCTAATTCTACCAACTGGATTGTCTTCTTCTACATTAGCAATATGTGGACTGATTTATCATGGAATAGATGCATTTACACATTACTTCTCTGTTTTCTCCCAGCTAAGCAAACTATTCAAGAAAATATGAGAGCACAGAAGGAAGCATGCAAGACGTAAGAGAAGCCCTTGAGATGTCTGTGAAAGACATGACATCGACATATTATAGACAGAAAGCAGTTATGGAAATACAAGAAAGAGAACAGGATAAGGTTGGATAAGAGGAAACAAAGAATGAGTTAAATCTTTGGAAGGCTGTATGTGATGAGAAGAGGAAAAGTAACAGAAGTATAGCTGAAATGATAGGAAAGGTAGAAGGAATACGTAAGAGATAAGAAAGTAAGTTCTGTAGTTTTACGGGAACTCAATGTTCTTAAGATGGCTCAATGGATATAACCTATTGGATTATATTATTAGACATCTACCAGCACTGACTACCTAGACGGCAAAGGCAGTAATTACACAAGTGATACAATGGATTTGCATCATGGACAAGGAAGCTGAGGGTTACAAAACTGAGATGGAGGAGAGGGAATGAACATGGAAGGTGGGGGACCTTGGATATACAGGGACATACTATAGCCTATAACTTCAAACACTGAATAAAATGAGACATGGAACATCTCTGTTAGGGGAGAGATTAATAAAAGCAAACTAGTCAATAAAGAAAAAAGTAGAGTTACATATTAATACAGGAAAATATATAGGTAAGTTAGAAGAAGATATCAGGATAGAGATGAAAAGATACAGGGAACTAGTACAGGTGGATATTAAAGGACCATTTTAAGGGAATCCACAGGCCAGTGGGGGTTGAAGTGTGCTTTAAAGATTGGGATGGAAAGGATATAGAGAGGATAAAACATATGGTTATCAATCCTACGAAGAGAGGTTATAGACAGCAAACTACAAATCAAAAGGAAAAATATAATTTGTGAACTTAAGAGTGGTTGGGAATCAGAGTTTGGGGTAATAAGTGAATTGTGGAAATGAAAGAAGGAGATTGGGTGTTAAAACAGGGTTAGAAACTGTCTCAATCTTTAAAAAATGGAAAATTGGTTGGAGCAAACAAAGGAAGAGCAAGCGTTTTATGGTGATATAGAGAAAAATGGGTCAGACAAGGGAAATATCCCTTTCAGAACCCACTACTGTATAGCACCAAAAAGCCTAAATTGGTAAGAACTTGGTCATCAACTAACATATGCACAGCTTCTTACCACCTATAAAATTCTCCAGAATCCATTGCTTGTCCAGCAATAGTTAACATTCTACACAACTTTGTTCCTAGTCGGTCATCGCAATCCAGTGATCAAAACCTCCTGTCCATACTGCTGGGTATCATCTGTACTTGAACTATGTTGCTAAGGCCTAGAATTCCTTGTCTCTGTCCATCAGGTCAATACCCTCTCTGCAATTTTTCAAAATCATTCTGAAAAACTTCCTAGCCAAAATTTAGCTCTGTTCTTGCTCAACCCCAGGATACACTATATCCCTAAATCTGAAGAAATACCTATTCAAACCTTACATCTGCTTACTCTCTTCTTCATTCACTTCCTTACTTCTACCAGATTTTCTCTCCCCTCAGTTTTGTTCTAAATATACCATAAGCCTGTTTTTCTTTCACTTCGTAATGCAATTACTGTTTGTATTAAACCAACTTACCTTTAATTTCTCTATAAATCAGCTAAAATTTCTCAACAATTAAATCATACAGGTTCATAGATTAGTACTAGGCTAACTGCCCTTGCAAGCCATTTTAAGCCTAACTAATTATCTCTTGTGAGACTCAAACCCTGCACCTTGTGTTTGTAAGGCAAACACCTTAGCCATTAGGACACCTTCCCATCCATTAGGCATATAATTGTAACTATTCTTAGCCAATATTTTCTTATGTCTAATTTGGTATAATTATTTCAACTGCATTTGTTTTCTGTATTATTTTTAAAGACTATATTTTGTAATACTTGGGAGCTTTTCTCTCCAGCCTACACTGAAAATGGGTTCCTACCCAGTTGGACTTTCCCGATAACCAAATGTCAATAAATAAATAAACTGTGGCGCTTAAGCAAGATGGGAAAGGCAAAAGGAATAAAATAGGTCAAAGATGGGAACAAGTAATACAGAAATGCAACAACTGATAAAGTTGCATCTGAATGAATAATATATCTGATTAATTCACAGATGTCATAATAACCTGAAAGAGGGTGATGATATAGAATTTCTTATTTCGTTATATTCATTTTTTTTTTTTGTTTTTACGCCTGCCAGCCATGAGGCCTCCTTCATTGTTTCCTGTACCTATTCTTTCCCCTCTGCTAGGTACCCCAGTGTGTCTTCATCCCAGCAGCTCTGGAGGTATTTTCTGCCATCTTCAATAAGGGCATTTTTATTAAGTCCCCAAGCACTACTTGTGGTTGATGTAAATACCTGTTACTCTTTGCCTTCTTACTTTTGTGTGCTCTTACCAACAAACTATGAGGGCAGCTGTTACTTGGTTTGATATCACTAAGCTCATGTCCCCAGTACTGGATGTTTCAGTGCTGTCTAAACCTCTGCTGGCATGGTGGCAATCAAACAAACTTTAAACACTGCTCTCACCCCCAGGGATGGGGGGTGTACAGTTGCTGCTCAGGCCCTTTGTTCCCCCACCTGGCTCTTCAACTGCCCAAACTGTTAGAAAAGCTCAGGAGTTATAATTAGGGCTTTATCCATCTACAAAACAGAAAACAATGGAACGATTGATCACAGTCTGGCAGTTAAGACTATAAGCTACTAACAAGCTATATCATGTAGTTGTAGGTTTGATTCCCTCATTCCCCATTTGCTGTTTGTATAACTCTGAGCAAGCCACTTATGTAGACAGTGCTTTTGGGTTACCTTGAAAACAAGCTGCTCTGCTGAGAAGGTTAACAGGCAAGGTGATTGCAGAATGGGATCTTCAGAGAGAAGAAATTAAGTGGCAAAGTATTTGTTATAAGTAAAAAGATAAACAGAAAAAATAGGATGATAAAGAACAATGTTTATTTTTTCAGGATGGATGAGTAGAGTTTTATAGGTTCATAAGTTCATAGGTTATTACTAGGTAATTAGTCCAGTGGTCTATTAATTGCCAAACCAATACAGACTGTACTATTTATTTTCCTTTTCTATAAGAGACTGAGATATACAGCCTGGGAGTGAATTTACAAATATCTTATCCATTCATCAAGGTTGCATTTAAAATGAGTTAGGGAGCCAACCAAGTACAGACTCTACAACAGAAGAAAGAAATTGTTGTAAAAAAAGAGTAAAATCCCATGATTGGAGGAACTCCTTGGTCAGCCTCAGTAAGAAGCTCAGATCCCTCATAAAATCCTCCAAAGCTAGTAATGAAAACAAAATTGCTACTGACTCTAAAGACAACCACACAACATTCTATAGCTATGTCAAGAATCTCAATGGCAACACTCAGATCTGCACTGAGTTACAGCACAATGGCACTAAATATACAGAACCAACTGATATTACCAACATCCTGGCAGATAGGTTCAGTGCTAACTTTACCCCCTTTTCATCCCATAAAGGACCCATCTCTATACCAGAAGAATGCAAAGTTCCTGTAATCACAGCTGCACAGGTAAAAAACACACTCTCCAAAGCCAAGAACACAGCATCCATGGGACCTGACAACATCCCAGGCTGCGTTCTACATGAACTACAGAACAAACTGTCACCCCACCTAAGTACCATGTTCAGTTATAGCCTCACCTCAGGCTATGTGCCCACTGAATGGCGCACAGCAACGGTTATCCCACTGCACAAAGGGGGAGCCACCATGGACCCTGGAAACTACTGCCCCATTAACCTGATGAGCCTGGTCTGCAAGGTTATGGAACGTATCATAATGGAACTTATAAACAATGACATTGGCAATCTCCAACCTCAAGACCCCACCCAGTTTGGGTTTGTAAAAGGCAGATCATGTCTCCTAAACCTGACAGACTACTTTGAAGCGGTCACCAAAGCCGTAGATGAGGGTAAGGTGGTTCACACAGCCTATCTAGATCTTGCCAAGGCTTTCAACACCATCCCCCACTCTGGAATTATAGATAAACTCACTAATCTAGGTATAAATCCCTATGTCACAAGATGGGTTGCCAATTGGCTCACTAACAGAACCCACACTGTAAAAGTAGCAGATTCCAAATCCAACTTCAGACCAGTGACAAGTGGAGTACCACAGGGTTCAGTCCTGGGTCCTCTCCTGTTTGGTATTTACCTCTCTGAAGTATAGGCTAACATAGAAGGTCTTTGGCTAATGAAGTTCGCAGATGACTGCAAACTAGGAGCCATAATCAAAACTCCAAATGATGTGGACATCCTACAAAAGGGCCTCACTGAGACAGATACCTGGCGTCAAAGTCATGGCCTCAAGCTCAATGCCAAAAAGTGCATTGTCATACCTTTTGGTAAAAACTCTGTACCCATGAACTACCACATAGGCGGTAGTCTACTTAACACCAAAAGTATGATAAGAGACCTTTGGACACAGGTGGTCAGTAGTCTCTCCTTTGATAATCACATCACCACAGTAGTCAGGAAATCCTTCTACATGGCACACCTCATCACAAAAAGTTTATCATCCAGGAAAAAAGAGGTCATTGTTCCCTTCTACTCATCACTCATTAGACCCATTATAGAGTATAATGCCCCTTTTGGTATGTACCTCACAAGACATCTACAACTGGAAAGGCCGCAGAAATACCTCACAAAGAGGATTACCAGCCTCAAACAGATGCCCTACGCAGACTGTCTCAAAAAACTGCAGCTTTACTCCGTCGCATATCGCCTACTCAGAGGCAATCTCTGCCTAACACAGAAGGCTATGTCAAACCCAGAGCTTTTGGACATGCTCCACTTAAAGAAATCCCAAGCCCTCCAAGCTACACGCTCTAGGGACCTAAACCTTGTCACCACAATAAACAGAACATGCTGGAGGTATAGATTCCTGTCCCAGAGACATCCGATACTCTAGAACAAACTACCTATCTATATCAAACAAAGCTCCTCATTAGCACTCTTCAAGAAAAATCTTGATGATTGGATGGGAGATAGGAAATTAACCCCGGGGATCACTTCTGTGGCTTTGCATGACAGTGGCATAGGAAAATAATTTTCTTGGGAGGCAAAAGCCAGGGTACCTTTTGGCTAGGCTTATATAGGCCCTAGAGCCAGTAGCCTAGTACCTACCTATGAACCTATGAGACACAAAACTGCAGAAGCAGTCACTTAAAAATACCAAGCAGAATCCAGACGTAGGAGCCTCCAAACACCAAATGGAGACAGAGATAAAAAAATGCTTTAATAAGTCAAACTGTAGGTCATACAGAAATAAAAATGTTAAGCACTTTTGTCCTAAACAAGTATAACTTCGGACTTAATCAGAGCTATGGAGTTACTTTTTTGATGTGGTGTGACAGTGCATTTCATAGAAAGGGGATCAATTTAGGATTTGTGAGAAATATTTTTCATGACAATAAGTTTTGTTTATATTGTAATGAGGGTTTAGATCCTAAGAGTGGTTACTGATGATACTTGCCGTTTTTTGGAAGTGCAAGTGTTAAGCAGGTTTGGGCCTTTCACATCCATATAAAGCAAATAGCAGATCATGATGCAAGAGCCTATAAAAGAGAAAGTAAAACGATGGTGCTCTTAGCTGATTTATGTGGTTTATGCAGATCATACTGAAGGCTTTCTTGATTGAAAACACTGTAGTCTTTCTAGCTGGGCAATATGTCTGAATCGATGCCAGCTAATGAGGACACTGCATTCCGTGGAAGGGTTGGTCACCCGACAGTATAAATACTGGCTCTAGATGATTGTCACTGCTGATGCGACACCCTGACCCCATGTGCAAAAAATGGGAAAAAGGGGTTGTGAACAGATGTATGTATGGGTGGATGAATAAATGGATGTGGACATATTGTATTCTTATGGACTGGATTATAGACACGTTGAGAAGGCAATATTTTTCTTGCATCTGTAAATACAATAGTTGATGCATGGTGGTGAAATGAGAGGTCATTGTCCATGAATATGGCTGGCTCATTAATAATGGCATTGATGTTGAGAGGGTGTCTCTTATTTGGTATGTAGAGGGTGTTCTTGTTTCTCAGTAGTGCCACACTATACTTTTTAGCACTGACCATGGGCTCACAGTCATGACACTAGGTATTAGTACGGTTTAGACCCTCTAGCAGGATATGGGTATCAGCTGGAGATCTCATAACAGCAATGAGTTTGCACTCATTAGCAAACTTTGTCAGCCATAGACTTGGATTTTACCTTGGCTATTAGCCAGATATATGCTGAAGAGGAGGAGAGACAAAGTGGAGCTCTACAGGACCCCACTAGGGAGAAATCTTAAATGGAAAGTGTGCTGCCAACTCTTTGTGTATGTCCTGTCAGTAAGCTACCCAACAGTTTGCGTAGGGCTTAATATTCAGCTGGTGCCAAAGGTAGTATGCACTGACTGGACACTGTCTATTACTTTAGCCATCTTCTCAAAGAAGTCATCCAGATTCAGTAGGCAGGGCCTGCCATTTCAAAACCAAATTGATTTGGGTAGGGGACTGCAGACTACCAATCTCATTATTTATGAGTTTGGTGGTAATATGTTCAATAATGCTACAGATAACCTTGGCCAGCAGTTGGGTCGCAGACCCTCCTTGTTTAGGGCCACTATAATAGCCGTTCTCAAAATTTCAGATGAATACCCAGTGGAGAGGCTAAGACTGAATACATTTAGAAAGGAAATGGTGATACGATGTTTAGTGCTAACTAAAAGACAACTTGGCATACTGTCAGGATTCACAGAGCTGCTGAATTTGGTCTTAGAAAACAGCAGTTAAGAAGTAATTATGGGTGGAGGCAGGGACTATAGATTAGAGGGGTAATGAGGTGGGAGAGGAGCAGGAAGAAATTGGAATTAAATTTTCTGCAGTTTTTTAGCAATATCCTCTGAGTCAGACTAAGCTGTGTCATATGAGATCAATGCTGTGCTAATACTGAGTATATTTCTGAAATTCATGTAAAAATTAAAGAAAGCTGTGCAACTATCTTTGGAAGAAGTGGTAATTTTCACTTCATATTTGTTTTTGTACCTTTTAATCTTAGTCCTGAGCAGTACCATAGCTAGGGTGGGGCGAAAGCAGAAATTGCCCCAAATGCAAAGTGTTGGGGAGATGATTGGATGATCCCAATTGCTTTTTAATACTTACCAACTTTAAAAGGTTGGTATTGCTTTTGCAGTCAAACTTGTGCACTGAAGCGCTTTCTACATTGTAACAAGGAGTCTGCTAGAGTTTAAAAGTAAAAACAGATTTTTTTCTTTCTTTTTTGTTAGTAAAATCAGACCACTGTAGTGCTCTGTGTATGGTCTAAACTGTCTCTAGCAATGGCTTGCTACAGTTTAAAAGTAAAATAAATAAATAAATAAATAAAAATCATTCTTTTAAAGTATAACCTGAGCAATATATTTCTCCATTTGTGGTATAAATTACAGCAACTGTCAAAAATGTTGTATGACTATCTTTGGAAGAAGTGGTAATATTAAGTTCATATTTGTCTTTGTACCTTTTGATCTTAGTCCTGAGCAGTCGTGTAGCTAGGGTGGGACAAAAAAGGCATCTACTCTGGGTGCAAAGTGTCAGGAAATGTGATCAGCCGGCCTTGATTACTCTTTAATGCATATTGGCTTTTAAAAGCCGTTTTGGTATTTGTGGTCAAACCTGAGTGCTGTAGCATTCCATATGTTGTCTAAACTCTAACAGCTGCTTGTTACATTGTAGCAAGCAGTTTGCTAGGGTTTAAAAGTGAAAAGGATTTTTTTGTTCTTGCTTTCTTGTTTTTGTTAGTAAAATCAAAGCGCTGTAGCATTGTGTGTGTGGTTTAAACTGTCTGTAACAACTGCTTGTTATAGCTTAAAGGTAAAATAAAAAAAATACTTTTTTTAAATAAAACCTGATCACTATAGAACTCTGTGTGGGGTATGAACTGTAGCAACTAACTGTTACATTTCTAGCAAATAGTTTGTGACAATTTAAAAGAAAAAAACAATTTCTTTCTTTTTTTTTTTTTTTAAATAAAATGTGAAGGAGGAAATGAGGCAGGGCACAGAGATGGGACCTTATTTGCTCCCGCATTTAAGCCTCAGGTACCTAATTGCTGACTTTATGACAGGCAAGAGTGGTCATATATCTGGCTACCCTGCCAGTACAAGGAACGCACCTTTTTGGTTTTGCTTTTTGGTTTTCAATTGAATAACTGGGGCAGGAGGGAGGGGTGTGTTTCTGGCCACCTGTTTGGTGTGCCAGTAGAAGATCTAATAATAGCAATGAGGTTGGATGCGTTAGCAAACTTTGCATCCACATAAAACAAAGTTCAACACTGTCCATCTTCAAGTGAAATACAGGTCTATGGATGGGAAACAAAATTTACCCCAAGACTGTCCCCCATGCTACTAATGGACAAAGGCAGTTTCTAAATACTTTATCCCATACATAGGTCCCTTCAAATTATTTATTTTATTTAACATTTGTTTACCAGGAAAGTCCAACTTGGAATGAGCAAATGAGCAGAGGCCCAGGGAGAAATGCTCCAGATGCATGTGCTTGTAATGTCGGAGGAAACCTACATGAATGCAGGGAGGACATGCAGACTCTGCAAAGAAGGCACCCCTGCCAAGAATCAAACCAGACAACCTTTTGCTGTAAGGCAACAGTGCAATCACTGCACCACTGTGCCATCCATTATCTATGGTATGATTCAAGTTATTGTCATTATGGCTAATATAAAATTATCCACCATGGGATGGGTAGGCCAATCTATAACTAAATGGTATAGGTTATTTTGAGCACAAAAAAAGAGGGAAATTGGCTAGGTTAAAATGGTGCGCAAGGCCAGTTTGCTTAGTACTGAACAATGAACCTATGAACCTATAATATGTAAAAGCCCTGGGGAGAAAAGTGCAAGCCATCCCAGGAGAAGCAGGCGGGGTTTTCATCTGTCACTTCCTATCCTGATGCACTCCAGACCCTCTATTATAACCCCAATTACTGAGCCAATGTCAAAGTCAATTACATTTTACTTGAATGGTAGTACTATTTTTGGTGAAACCAAGATGCTACTCAAAATTTGCTTCTTCACAGCTTTGGTCACATACACTGAGACCTCTACAATGTCTCTCTTTATCTCCTTCAGACTTGGCAATATAAGACTGTTAACCCCCACATGGGCGATGACCTGGTCATATACATATTTTGGTCAGTGGGAATTAACAGTCGTAATGACATTTAACACCTGAGAGACAGATAACCATCATGCATCCTTGTTCTTCTTGGAGAATGGAATATCAGTATGTCTGAGGTGAAATTGGAGGCTAACCTCTTGCAAACAATATTTGTTTGTCAGTGACTGCCACACTCCTGTCACACTGTAATCAAACATTAAGCCCACATAACTCTGCTTAAGCCCCCTAGCTAGCACACTAGAAGGAGCCACAAAGCATTTGGATTAGAAATCATTCATCAGTGTGATACAAAAAACAAATAAATCACTTCATTATATGCAGAATTACTAAAATCACAAGACACAGCCCAGCAAATCACAGTTCAGTATCAATTAGCTACACAAAAAATATAAAAATCATTTAAAATACATGTAAAAGGTTCAATAAAAGATTATTATTTCAAACACAATCGTTTACATTTAGGTACTGGTTTAATCATTTTATTAATTCCAGGTAACTGGTCGGACTGCATATGCATTATCCATTCATATACTTTCACGTCACGCAAGGGGATTCCATATTAGGAGTTATGACTGTGCCCTGACACAGCAATCAAGGAGCCTCAATCCTCAACACTAACACCGGAGAGGTCATCTCATAGAAGAGAAAATGATAACTAATACACATAGTAAAGTACAATTTCCCTTAAGTGCACACAGATATCACAGTCTGGGGCTGGTTGCTCCTTTGCTCACCAGATCCCCAATAAGACTCCCCACTGGCACAGCTATAGGGTCCAGATCTCAGCCTAACTGGGCAAGCTAAAACCTCCAGTACCCTCTCTGTCTAACCAGCGCTTTGTGTCCCTGCCAAGTAGCTGACACAACACACACACACTTTGAGATAAGTATTTATACAACTTCACAGACACTCCTGGGAAAGGCTGACACAGATTCTTCAACTGTGCCCCTTTACCAGACTATGTGGTAGTAATTACTGCCACCACCCAGTTAATAATATCAGCTACTAAAAGGCCCTTAAACGGGTGCCCATTTATTACTGTGCAATATTATTATCCAATGGTAGTATGACTAACAGTCAAGGCTTACTTTAGAGTGGCCTATTACAATAACCTCTATAAATATGCAATGTACTCTAGAGCTTATCTCTACACAAATCAGCCACGGGTAGAAGGTTTTAAAAATATGTAATAATAAATAATTAAAACACAAGACAAAACTACACCACCACAGAGATATCTAAGAGTTCAGAGATCACACAGAAACTTAAAATAATACAGTAGGACAAGTCTGATTTCAAAGAAAAATACCTAATTAATCTTTACTACAAGAAATCACAGTGCTAAAAACTTACATGTGAGCACAAGACAGAGTGCTGGTAAGTTGGATATCCAAGATCAAAATGCTCTTTAGTCTCTTGTGAGAAATAGTATTTAAACATTACTAACAAACATGTTTGCTGGGTCCCTCCCCAAATTACATCATTTTTGACACTTAGGTTTTCCCAGGCAAATAAACTGCATTATTTAGCAATCTAACACCTGCACAGAAACTTACAATAGAAGACATTTCATATGTTTATGCTAGCAGAAACCAGAGCAATAAAGCACCTTCCACATGTAAATTCTAGTCATAAACTTTAGCCTTAAAACAATGGGCATGAAATCTTCATCCAGCTGCCCTGGAACCGACTTGTAAAACATTAATAAGATCTTTTCAACTTAAAAAGACACATTTGAAATACTTCGCTTGGTTTTCCTTACAGCAGATGGCAATGTTGCAACAATCTTGAAGTTCACATTTTACAGTGTTTTCTTACATTTAAAAACACAAGCCTGTATTTTACATTTATTTATACAGCTGATAGAATTATGTATCAAATTCTAATTGACTAGGCTGGCAGCCTTTGCCCATCTCTCCCCAATCGTCACATTAGGTACCAGTAAGGGGTTGTTAATAAACGTAAAACAATTGATACACTGTTTCAGAGGTCATTCTGCTCACAGGATAGATAAAGATGAAGTCAAGCAAGGGCCTCAGACTCAAATAACCACTACTGCTGCATGAGGGCTAGCAAAGTCAGTCAAGGGCCACAGTCTGTAAGGACAGTAGCCCCATGGTGTCAGAGATCCAGAATATAGAGTCTAGAGTTAGTTAGAAGGGAAGATGTATATAGTACTTTTACACTAAACAACACAAGATGCATATTATACTCCTATGTTTATACAAAATTTTAATAAGGTAACTAAGAATAACCAGAAAAGAGGAAGAAAGTGAAGTTTCTTAATTTGTAAGTCAGAAACAAAAGCGCTTATCTTGTAAATTTTTTTAGACGTGTCAATACATTTTGGATAACTGAAGCACACATGCTGATTTGGGTACTGGACATTGTAATTTATTCCAAAAGACTTAGAAGCCTCTCATAACTCAGTTGACAAGGAACTTTAAGAGATGCAGAGCCTGAATGAGTGCCCTCTCTTACATAAGCAGCATTACCCATAAGAATACATTTATATTCTTCTCTTGGAAAATACTGGACAGCATATTGTGCATTCTACATTATTCATTCACAAAGGAATATTGTCATTTACCTACTTTTGGTCTTTGGTTTATTTTCATTACAATTCTTTGAAATCGATAAATAAGCTACATGTTGCACAAAATATACACAAAATAATGTGCACAGCTTCATATCAAGGTAAAGGGTATGCTGGTCAGGTAAATTCACTAAATACAACTATGGGGTGGGTAAGGCCAATCTACAATCAAACTTTTTAGGAGTTTCTGTGTAGCACTGTCTGGATGTGAAGCAGAAGGAAATTATACCATATATAATAAGATTGTTGCCAATTGATAACCTCTGCAGCAGGCAACCAGACATCAAAGTGAATGTGGTCAGGTTTCCAGATGCTGCAGTTTTCAGAAACTGCATAGTGTAGTATCATAGACAAAATATTTTGTTTGATGAAAGATCATAATTGTGATGGTAATACAGGGACAGAAAATTATTTTTACCCAAAAGACATAACTCTGACAGCAACACATCTGCAGGAAAAAGGTGAGGAGAATATAACAACCTAATATTTTAGCATTCATATTGCAGGGAAGTTTTCCTTGTGTTTTTTTTTTCTGTTAAGCAGCTACCTTCAGATACAGTTCAAGTCTTCTTTTTCCAAGACTTACTTAAGGGACAAAACAAGCTGAACTTACAGGTGCTTTTCAGCCAAACCAGACTAAGATGGCTATTATGTTTTGCTATAAATCAAATTTCATTAGAGAAAAATGTCTTATTGCAGGTAATATTACTAATGTAAGAAACAAAATCCATTTAGCTTCAGTATCCATGCATGAATCCTGGGGTTACCTTATCAACTGATTTATAAAAATCTTCTAACAATTTTAAGCATGAATGACTGAAGAAAATGTCTTAGAATGTTATCAACAAAAGACCGCTAACAAGACAAGCGTATGACTGATGTGATAATGCACGGGCAAAGGGTAAGACAATAATAAACAGTCAACAAAATACTAAGCAAAACCAGATGTGCACAGAATGCAAAATGGGTTACTTTCTCCTGACAGTGGAACACAACACATTTACCTAATAAAGGAACATTTAATTCCAGTTGTTGGGATGAATTTATTTAACGTATAAAGACAGTGGAAGAAAGTTCCTTGATTTCCATTAAACAACTGTTAGCAAGCAAGTGACAATTAAAAAAAACTAACAACGTAATTTATTATATCACCACTAAATGAGTATGGAGACACAAGTCAAAACTGTTCACCACTTTGCTTTCAGATAAGTGGGAACTGATTAGAGAACATAATTTAAAAAAATTCTTCACTCTGCTTTCAGCTGCAGAAGATTAATCCATGAACAGCAGTTTAATGGAATTTACTGAGTCGATAATTTGTTTTGTACAGGGACTGGAATAATGCTGACAAGGCTGAACACCTAATTGTTGTGTTCCATCATATGAGTAAAACTTCAAACACAAACACATCATATGTATGTGTATGTATATGTATATACACATACATATATATATATATATATATATATATATATATATATATATATATATGGGTACCTATCAAACCATCGACAACTTAAAATAACGAAACTGACTCCACCGACAACTGAATTAACTGACAGCGCAAAAACGGACGTTTACAAGGTAAGGGGTGTAAATTCGCTACTCAAGCCTACCATGGTTTAAGAAGGGTGGCAGTGTCATGCAACCATGGTAGGCATGAGTAGCGGAGTTACATCCCTTACCTTGTAAACGTCCGTTTTTGCGCTGCTGGTTAATTCAGTTGTCGGTGGAGTCAGTTTCGTTATTTTAAGTTGTCGATGGTTTGATAGGTACCCATATATATATATATATATATATAATGTGGATCTGCTTCACAAGACCAAAATCTCATTTAACTGAAATACTGAATTTCATTTGACTGACACCACAATACCTAATTTCCAAAATACTGAAAACTCATTTAACTGAGTCTTATGATACTGAAAGCTTACAGTCCTGGATTTCAAAATACTGATTTTTAAGCCATAGACGTGATATGTGTTTCCCTTCACCTGTGAATTGTTTGTAACTTAATGTGCCGACTGTCAGAATACAGATAGTGGCATAGAAAGTAGTGTTGTAGTGTTTCTAAATGTGGGTATGTCTCTACATTTTTATGTGAAGTATCTAAAGTAATATGGTGGATGTTTTGTGTGCTCTCGGCAGTAGTGGCAGTGTGTACAGTACTGTAAGGTAAGTAAAAGGTATGCCCTTTTCTCCACTGCACTGTGATCCTGGAGTTAGCATATATAGTTGGGAGGTGCGGCCCCCACACTGGTCGGGTGGGGGGGCACAGACCCCCTCCCTAGTTTGGTTTTATATCATATGTTTTTGTTAAGGGGGTAAGTACGTAGTTTTTAAGTTTTGGAACGTGTTAGTCATTGGTGTTGTAAGTGTTCATGCCTACTGCTTAAAACTCAGTATTTTGAAATTCAGCATTGTAAGCTTTCAGTATAATGTGACTCAATTAAATGAGTTTTCAGTATTTTGAAAATTAGGTATTGCAGTTTCACTCAAATGAAATTCAATATTTTGAGATTTCAATCATGTGAAGTAGATCCATATACATATCTACATCTATCTATCTATATATCTATATATCTATATATATATATGGTTCCCTTTCACAAAGTCGAACATTCAGAAACTCAAAATGCATATGGCCGACACCATATGCTCGAATTTCTGAAGTTCGACTTCATGAAAGGGAACTACAAAATAAAGAACATAACACAAAAAAGTGTTTCTGCAGGGGGGGCAAGCCCTTATTTATTCCAACTCCAAGATTGCACTACAGAGCAGAAAGGGAAATCTCCCATTCTGTGCTGTATGCCATTCCCCATTCACACAGTCGAGCTTCCACAATTTTGAGCATATGGTCTCGATCATATGCATTTTGAGATTGTCGCCATTTGACTTTGTGAAGGGGAACCATAGATATATATATATATATATATATATATATATATATACTTAAGTTACATGTTATATGGTTTTTGACTCATTTTGTCACTTGCAAATTTTCCTGTGCAAAATGTCAGAGAAAATTAATTGTATAATACTATAATCAACTGATAGGCTGTAGACAATAGCATGATAAGTGGCAATTTTGTTTTGATTACGGTAGTGTGACTTTGGAGTTAGTATGTTTTTAAGTCGCAGCATGTGAGGAGCAAAGTCTGAAGTTATTTTATGTAGGGTTCGATTACATGTTCGATTACACGTATGAGCTAGCAAGAGAAAGCATTTCTAGTTAGTTGGGATAGGTTTTTGCTGTTGTGATCACTAATATGTGATAAAGACATCACACTGAAAAGTAAATACAACTGTTACACCCAAGGTGTTGTATATGCTGCCATGTGCTGTCAATGCCAAGCATTTTATATTGGCAAAACACAGCGTAGGTTAGGCCAACATATTTATGAACATATGTATGAGGTCAAGCAGAATAACGAGAAAAATGCCTTATATAGACACATCAAAAGTTGTCCTCAACATAGTTTTAAATTCACTGTGTTGCAACAAATTTCTAGTCAATCTAGGGGGGGCCCTTGGAAAATACAACTTGAAGAGAAAGAAACCTGGTGGCAACATTTTCTAAATGCTGGTTCTCCCCCAGGGTTGAATGATACGATTTCAATCACTAGTAAATTAAAACTAAAAGTATTTGATTGGTGATTAGGTAATGTACAAACCTAACTTTCCTTTTGCATAAATTTCTTTATTGTACTTAACAGTAATTCAAAGTAATTAGGTAAGTTTAGGTGAGACAAAGAAGTATCTGATTAAATTTCCAATTAATTTTTCTTTGTGTTAAGTACTAGCATTTATTCTGTTTTATTTTTAAACAATATTTATTTTTTTTTAAATATCAACTTGTTATAAAATGAAACATTTTTAAAGGTTATTTTTAACTTTGAAATAACAATATTCTCAATTTCATATGGTTTAAACTTTTGTTAGGAGACTGGCTGCTGCATTCTGGTATTTCACTGTTTAAAGCTTCAAATATGTAATTATTCTATTCATTAATTATATTAACCATTGGTTGATTAATTCATTGGGCTCAACTTTTATGTATTTAAGTAAGGGGGTTACTTGTTTTAATTGTCTGATGAAGTTTGGTCACAGGTACCAAACTTTGTGGTAAATAAGAGCTTGGTCATGCAGCTGGTGTTCCTGGCCTCGTCTGTTGGACTTGTGTTTGCTGGTTTTATTTATGCTTAGTTTTTGGTAATATGTGTTTGGGGAAGGTTTTTGGTCAGTTTACTGTGACAATAATATGCACATACATATCCACGTGAGCACACACATGCACACACAGATAGACAGATATGGATATATTTTGAAATACTGAAGTACAAAGACATCAAATTAAAGAACATCCCCAGCTACATTATATACGTATAATCTCCAAGACCGCACAACAGCAGAGAAAGAACATACTGGACTGTAAAGTGATCTTTCACACATCCCACTAAGTTACTATCACAATCTACATACCTCTAATACTGCACATCTTAGGCAAAGTATAATAAAAAACTCTCACAATCTCTTTCTGATGCACTCACTCCTGCCACTAAACTCGACATATACATTTTATTCTTTGTTATTCTTTGTAAACTGTTTGGCTTACATTTAATCAACAATCAATTTACCATACTCAATAAACTAGTAAAAAAATGAAACATTTTTCCTATTCTGATTAGTTACTTCTTCACACATACAGAAAAAAAAAGAAAACAAAAACAGGCCACTAACTCATAAACATAATTTAGTGGTACTGAATAGTGGCACCATTAGGGAATGGGTGTTTAGAATCCTAATATGTTGGGGTTAGGGACAATGTTAGGGTTAAGTATACATGAGTAAGTGTGAGCAGGGCATACACACACACACAGACACACAGACAGACACAGACAGACACACTACAGGTAATTGTCAATATATGCTGTATTATATAACATGAAATAATCTAATCACTGTTTTACACACACACACACACACACACACACACACACACACACACACACACACACACACACACACACTACAGGTAATTGTCAATATATGCTGTATTATATAACATGACACTCACACTCACACTCACTCAACTGCAGAGCAGAAACATTCATTACCAATGAAAGTATTGGCATTGATCCCCACTTCTACTTGCTTTGTATTCATTGATCCCCAAGTTGACCATTTCACCTTTCAACAATAAACCTTGCCCTTGACTCGGCCAAATATAGCACCACAGATGTTTTTGATAAACATTAACTTTGAAGAAACATACTGTCATGATATATATATGTATACACACATATATATATATATATATATATATATATATATATATATATATATATATATATCTAGATAAATATACAGATATCGATCTATATACATCTATGTGTGTCTCTGTGTGTGTGTATATATAAATATATATACATACATACATACGTTCATAGGTTCATGGGTGTGTACTAGGCTAATGGCCCTGGGGCCTTTACAAGCCTAGTCCATAGTAGTGCCCTGGCACCCTGGCATTGTGCCACTCATTGTTAGTTCCCAGTGCCTCTATGAAGTAGAGCTACTGGAGTGGTCCCCAGGGTGAACTTTCTATTTCCCATCCACTCATCAAGATTTCTCTTGAAAAGGGACAGTGAGGTGCTCTGTTTGACATGTATGGGAAGTCTATTCCATAGCATGGGCGGTCTCTGGGTTATGAACCTGTCCCTCCAGCATGTCTGTTGATTGTGGTAACGAGGTTGAGGTCTCTGGAATGTGTGGTGCAGAGGGACTGGGATTTCTTCAGATGTAGCATTTCTAACAGAGCTGGGTTATACATGGCTTTGTAAGTCTAGCAGAGATCATCTCTTAGTAGATGATATGAGACAGAGAATAGCTGGAGGTTTCTGAGTCTGTCCATGTAGGACATGTGTTTAAGGCCTAGGATCCTCTTCGTGAGGTACTTTTGTGGCATCTCCAACTGTTGCAGGTGTCTAGTGAGGTACATGCCAAATGGGGCATTATACTCTATGATTGGTCTAATGAGGGAACAGTAGAGAGAAATGATGACCTCTTTCTTCCTGGATGCAAAGCCCATGGTAATGAGATATGCCACATAGAAGGACTTTCTGACCACAGTGGCAATGGGGTGGTTGAAGGAAAGGTTGCTGACAATTTCTGTCCCCAGATCTCTGATAACACCTTCAGTATTCAGTGGGCTACCATCGATGTGGTAATTAGTGGGAACTGAGTTTTTCCCAAAGAGGATGACTATGCATTTTTTGGCATTAAGCTTAAGGCCATGGTTTCGACACCAGTCATTGGTCTCAGTGACGCCTTTCTGTAGGATGTCTGTATCACTTGGGGAGCTAATAATGGTTCCCAGCTTGTAGTCATCTGTGAATTTGGTCAGTCAGAGTCCCTCCGTGTTGGGCTGGACTTCTGAGAAGTAGATGCCAAACAGAACAGGACCCAGGACTGATCCTTGTGGGACTACACTTGTGACTGGTTGGCAATCTGACTTGGAGTCTGCTACTTTCACATTGTGGATTCTGTCAGCCAATTTGCAACACACCTAACGATAGAGAGCTTGATGCCTAGTTTGCTGAGTTTATCAATAATTCCTGGGTGATGAATGGTATCAAAGGCCTTGGCCACCTCGAGGTAGGCTGTATGAACTGCCTTACCTTCATCCACTGCTCTGGTGACTGACTCAACAAGTCAACCAGGTTGAGCAGGCATGATCTACCTTTCACAAAACCAAATTGTGCGGGATCTAGAGTTTGGAGATTCCCTGTATCCTTGTTAATTAGGTCCATGATGACGTGCTCCATAACCTTACATATCAGACTCATCAGGCTAATGGGGCAATAATTTCCAGGGTCTGTAGTCACTCCTCCTTTATGGAGAGGGATGAATGTAGCAGAGCGCCATTCGGTATGTACAAAGCCTGAGGTGAGGGTGTGAGTGAGCAGAGCACACAGATGTGGTGCCAGTTCACTTTGTATTTCATGTAGAACACAGCCATGGATATTGTTGGGTCCCATGGAAGCTGTATTCTTGGCCTTAGACAATGCAGCTTTAACCTGTGCTACAGTAATGTTGGGTGCCTGGCATTCTTACGGTATTGACATTGGTCTTTTTGGGGGGGGGGTAAAGCTGGCACTGAATCTGTCGGCCAGTATGTTGGCAATATCTGTTGGCTCAGTATAGGAGGTATCATTGTGCAGTAACTCAGAGCAAATCTGGGTATTGCCATAGAAATCCTTGATATAACTATAGAAGGCTTTGTGTTGTTTTTAATATCTGCTGCAATTCTACTTTCATAGCTGGCTTTGGAGATTTTGATGAGGGATCTCAACTTTTTGTTGAGGCTAATAAGGGAAATTTTCCAGTCTTTCACCTTTTTCTGCAACAGTTTCTTCCTTCTGTTGTAGAGTTTATTAATGGCAGGTGACCACCAGACTGGCTTCCTTTTTTCGAGGAGAGCATCTTGGTTCTGTTGGGTATGGCTAATTCCATGCATTTATGTATGTGTTCATACAGTGCATTGGTGTATGATTCGGCAGTCATCCATCTATTTTCCATTGTCATGGGTGCTGTGAAATTAGCCACCTCTGTTTTTAGGAGTCCAAAGTCAGCTTTGGAGAAGTTTTTCATGGTGGTTACCTTTGCGAGGGATGTGGGTGAGATGTGGATTTCTATGGTGATTAGTTTGTGGTCGGATCTAACCAGGGAGGAATTGACTATTGATGTAGAGCAACGGTTGCCCATGTCAGTAATAACCAGGTCAAGGATGCTGCTTTCTCTAGTGTGGGTAAAATGAGCTGGTCCAGGGCTTTGGAAATGATGAATTCCAGGAAGCGTTGGGCCACTGTGTTGGTGCATGAGTAGTTTTCCCAGCTGATGGAAGGATAGTTGAAGTCGCCTAGCATGAGAGTGTTGGGCTGGATCTTAATAGTTTCCAGGGTGCTTAGGAATGTGGAGTGAGAGTCTTGGGACATGGTTGGGAACCTATAGCATGCTATGACCTGAATTTCCATCTTACCCAATGTTAGCTGTACCTGGAGTATCTCAGATGCGTTAAGCTGGGCTACTAGTCTGAGACGTGCACATATCCTTTATGATTATGGAGACACCACCACCTTTGGAGCTTCTGTCCATGTTTTGGAGCCAAAAGGTGTGGAATGAGTTATAGCCTGGTAGTGCAGGGGTGCTTCCTGCTGCTTTAAACCAGGTCTCCGTTACAGCACAAATGTCGATGTTCTCCATTTTGAGGAGTGCTTTGAGCGAGCGCTTCTTGAGAGTTAGACTTCTAGCATTGAGCAGCATAACCCTCAGATTGCATTTATTTATAGCTGTTATGGTGGTAATTTGGTCTTTGGAACACCGCCTAAAAGAGGCACTATAGGGGTGGCAAGAGCCTTAGCCAGTACCCAGAATACCAGGGGTGACAGATGCAGGCCATCTCTGGCAAAGAATCAAAGTCTGTCAATCATGTAATCCCAAGTAGACAGATACTGGATCCCCTTAGAGTGATACCAGAAACTTAGCCAATTGTTGAAGTCAATATTTTTTTTGTTTGTACTGTGGTATCATTCTGGGTGATGGTAGGATGCTGCTCAGGGCTAGGATCATACCTTCCTGAGCCACATAATCCAAGAGCTCCACCATGTCTCTTTTCATGTAGTCCAGGGAGGTGCATCTCAGGTCATTCACACCCACATGGACAATGACAGAGTCATACTTGTACTTGTTGTGGAGTGACCTGAGTGCATGTGTTGTGTTGGATTCTGGCAACCTGATAGACAGCTGACTGCTACCTTCTCCTTATTCAACCTAGTGAGTGGGGCATCAGTGTGCCTCACTATTGAGTCACCTATGATTATTGTATTGGAAAGCTGTTTTGCCTTAGGGGCTAAGGTTGAAGGGTACACTGTGTAGATGGGCTATGTGTGTTGTGGTTTGTGCTATGTTGTGGTGGTCGAGTGCCTTTCTGCCTTGGAGGTCTCTGCTGTTTGGGTAGATTTCTGTTGAGAGCCTCTGCGAAGGTGAGTGTGTGGTTTGTGTTTTTATGTGAGAGCTGTGATGGTGAGTGTTTTGGAGGGCTATGTGTTCCATGTGGTGCTATGTGTTCCACATGACCTTTTCCTCTTGACCAGCTGTTCCGGGTGCATGTCTTCCAATTTGGAGATATAGGTGCATCTCTCACATGTCTGAGTGTTGGGAGGTAAGAGGAGAGGGTTGTCTATGTACATGTAGCAGTTGCTACACTGCCTCAGAATGCCCAAGTTCACCAGGATAATAGGAGAAAGCACAGGAAACTGAGCTTTAGACATGCCAGGATGGATGGTCATCATTACTAAGTGCTGGAGCTGTTTCCTTATAGGACTTCTACTGCTGATAGCACTTGTGTGCTACAATAATTGCTACAAAAAGCCTGATGAAGTGCTGGCAAATAAGCTAATTAAAGTGCAAGAGAGAGTTGAAAGGGATAGAAAAAACTGCCCAAACAGCCAACGACTTTAACTCTTTCTTCACCAACACTATCCAAACTCTTGCAAATCAACTATCTCCAGACACCACTAAACTACTCTCACCAACTTTAGATACTCTTCCTCCCCTTCACTTACAACCTGTGTCTACCTCCTTTATCTTATCCCTACTCCAAAAACTTAAACCCACCACCCCCTCTGCTGACAAGCTTCCTGCAGAATTCTTGCAAATAGGAGCCAAAGCCTCTGCCTATACTATTTATATCCTAATAAATAGATCTATAAAGGAAGGAATTTTCCCTTCCATATGGAAGATATCTCACATCATTCCCCTACATAAAGGGGACAATTCTAATGACTTTTCAAACTACCATCCTATTGCACTTCTATCACCCATAGCTAAAATCATGGAAAAATGTATCCACAAACAACTACTTAACCACCTTCTCCACAACAACTTACTTGCAAACTGTCAACATGGATTTAGACCTTCCCACAGCACCACTACTGCATTACTTTCCTTTACCAACTCCATCAACCATGACCGCAACAACAATAATCTATCATCTTCTCTCTTCATAGACCTATCAAAAGCTTTTGACATGGTTAATCACAAACTTCTTCTGCATATACTACAATCTCTTGCACTTCATCCCTCTTCCTTAACATGGTTCACATCTTACCTAGAAAACCGTCAGCAAGCAGTATGTTGGAAAAATACACTATCTAATCTCCTTCCTATCTCTTTAGGAGTACCTCAAGGGTCTATCCTGGGTCCCCTTCTATTTTCCATCTTTATTAATGACCTCCAATCAGCTATTCCTAATACTACCTGCATACAATATGCAGATGATTCCACTATAATCTGCACTGCTACCTTTCAAACTGAACTCCAGTCTCTTACCCAAAAAGCTTTTAACACAGTTGAACAGTGGTTCTCTGACCGTTGCCTACTCCTTAACCCCAAGAAAACCAAATTATTATTGTTTTCACCTACCCATAAATCTTCCCCTCTAAATTTCTCTATCACTGCCTCTGATAACACTTTTATTTCTCCTGATTCTACTACAAAGCTACTAGGTATAACTATTGACAACAATCTTAACTTTGATTCACATATCAACAACACAATAAAAGCAGTTAACAAAAAGATTGGATCCCTTTATAGAATCAAACCCTTCCTTACACCTGAAGCTAGGACTACCTTAGCTAGATCTCACCTTATCTCTACCCTTCTATATGCTTCCCCTATTTACACTAATCTTTCTAAAAACAACCTTAACAAACTTGCTACATCTTACCATAATATTGCTCGATTTGCTACAGGATCCCCTTTTAGAACTCACCACTGTCAGAACCTAAAACAGCTAGGGTGGCTTGAACTTCCTAACAAGCTTATTTATCAACAGCTCTTAATAGCTCATCAAATTCTATATCAACCATCCAAAACACCAATACTCACTAACCTCATTACTCCTTATAATAACCTGAAACACCTACGTTCTTCAAACAAACTGCTGATTAATATTACCAAGCCCAAAAACTCTGCAGGTGACTGCCTCTTTTCAAACTCCATTGGAAAAATGTGGAACAAACTTCCTAACAAAATTTCATCCTTGTCCACTCTTCCACTATTTAAAAAACAACTGGAAATGCATCTTAATAAACACTGGCTTTGTTCTTGTACCAACCCTGATTGACCTTTCCTTCTTCCTTTCCACTACCATAATTTCCTCCTTCCCTTTTTCCTATATCCTGACTGTTCCCCTCTTTAATCTCATATACACTGAAAAAAAAATAAATAAATAATTTTTTTTCTTTCACATTACTTTGTCAATTTGTTACTCACGCTATGTATTATCATGTGTGTATTGCAAGTAATTACTTATTTGATTATTAATCTTATCTTGTAATTGCTTTTTCCTTTTATATGTGTTTTACATGTACTAATTCAATTTTGTATACAATCTACTAACTCAATTTTGTATATAATCTTTTCATCTTTGTTTTCATCCTTTTATCCTTCTATCCTTTTATGTTTTTTGTTTAAACTTGTAATAACCATTGGAGCTTTTCTCCCCGGGCCTCCACTGAAAATGGACATACATCCAGCTGGACTAGCCCGGTCAACAAATGTAAAATAAATTAAATAAAACTACAATTTCAGAGCCAAAAACCACTCCTCTTGTGACTGATAGGCTACCTAGTGCTTACCACTCCCACTGATAAGCTGGAAGGCTTCCCCTCTAACACAGAAGTCTGGGGAACTCAGAAACTTACAAAACAGTCCTGGATACTGCAAATCTGTATCTGGACTACTCTAGTAACAGCAACTGGAAAGTCGGAAAACAAGCCTAGAACTTTTTTTTTTTTTTTTTTAGAAAAAGAGTTAACTTAAAAGACTAGCACTTGCACTATAAAAAAAGTTCAGTTAAATAGAAATGAAATGCCGTAAAATGCAGTTAAACAGTAATGAATTGCAGTAGATAGCAATGAAATATAGTTAATCAGTAGATTGCTTTGAAACAGGTCACAAATCACAACAGTAACAGACAACACTAATAAAGCAGCAATTCAGTAGAACACTGTCATCAACTTAGTGAGGCTACCAAATCATATCAACTACACACACACACACACACACACACACACACACACACACACACACACACACACACACACACACACACACACACAAATCATATACACTCTCTCTCTCTCTCTATATATATATATATATATATGTATATATGTATATATATTTATATTTAGTTGCATGGCATTTGATCTAAAACACATTTTGTCTACAAAAATAATGTCACAATTGTATTAACACATTTAATTCAAAATACAGATGACTGAATCACATTTGATAGGAAAAATGTGTAAGGCTGCAGAAAAAAATCACTGCTGGTATAGTTTTGGATCATAGAAATTGCAATGAAAATTATTGTTGGTCATTTTTTGTACCTTACTAACACCTGTTGTTATATTGTAGCTCTGTTTCTAGAAGTTTGTGTTTGTGCACCATCAATGAGTCACTGAACAGAGTTTTCTTTTTTTCGTATATATCTGTCAAGTTTTGAATGCACAAGGTTGACACATTACTTTGGCCAGCTATTGTTTATGAATTTTAATGATTACATCTTAAATAAATAATTCAGTTGTGGAAGATTGTGTGTTACCTCTCATTGAGCTAGTTCAGTTTTTTTTTTTTTTTTTGGCATTGACATATTCCATGTTTTTGTTGTTTGGCTATCACATATTTGCCATAAAAAGGTAAATATGAATGCCAAACCAGAGAGTATTTGACATCTTAATACTTCATAGTTTGATTAGTTGACAGTTTTTTCTACTCTTCCAGCTTTACTCTGTCGCATACCGCCTACTCCGAGACGATCTCTGCCTAACATACAAAGTTATGTCAAACCCGGAGGTGTTGGACATGCTCCACGTAAAGAAATCCCAATCCCTCCGAGCTACATGCTCTAGGGACCTAAACCTTGTCGCCACAATAAACAGAACATGCTGGAGTGATAGATTCCAATCTCAGAGACTAACTATACTCTGGAACAAACAACCTATCTATATCAAACCAAGCTACTCACTAGCACTCAAGAAAAATCTTGATGACTGGATGGGAGATAGGAAATTCACCCCGGGGATCACTTCTGTGGCTCTGCATGACAGGTGCACAGGAAAATAATTTTCTTGGGTGGCAAAAGCCAGGATACCGTTTGGCTAGGCTTATATAGTCCCTAGGGCCAATAGCCTAGTACCTACCTATGAACCTATATAATTCTGTTTGCCTGAGAAAGTGTTTTCAGGGATGGGAGAGAATGCTGGACTTGGCAGCAAATTGTTTGCCAAATGCATCAAGCATACAGATGGGTCTCGGAGAACTCCATTACTTATAGTTTCATAGGTTAATACAAGGCTGTTGATCTGGTGGACCATTTCTAGTCTAGCCACAAAATCCCATAAAAAATACAACTACTTCCTCTTGGGGGATCAAACCCTGGTCCTCTATATAACAAGTGATAATATTTATCACTATGCTAATGAAGGTGATGCGTCCCATCTCATGAGGAGGTTTTCCATTCAGATCAACCTAATTACAATTTAGTATTTAAGTATACTTTTCAAGGCATGCATGAGTATTTATGTGCATGTTTCAAGAATGTCACTTTCTTGTATATATTGTGTGTATTGGCTAGACTTGCAATCTCATCAGTTGTTCCAGAGTGACACTAGCAAATGAGTTTGTAGAGGGCATTTCAGGAATATTAACGTCCGTACGCCTAAAATTCACGTTTTAGGACTAGCAAGGGAAATCAGACAATGCAAATCCGCGATGTAGGCAATGGCACAGGTGTCAACGAACAAGGCAACGTTAAAATATACATTTGCAGTCACTCATAAAAAAGTTCTGGCATTAAATACAATTGGTTGTATGCACAATACACAGCTCACTCGTGATCTTGTGACAACATTTTATTGATTTGTTAAAGGTTAGCATTATCAGCATTATAACAGTAGGCTTGCTGGAAGGAAACATTGTCAATGTGTGTCAGTGATGGATGGAGGCAAAAATCATTTCTTAGTTTACATTCAGTTAGTATTAAACACAGAGCATCATTTATCAGTACAGTTTTATATCTTGCTTTGCTGAGAGACGTAACATTTAATCACAAAACAAATGCATGGCCTTGTTGCATTGCTTTGTGAATGGTATAAACAATTTTGAGAACGGCATTTAAAATATGTAAAAGCTCATCCAATTTATTTTGCACTGTGGAAAATTCATTTGGGAACATCTGTCAGAAAAGATGTAGAACTTATTTCAGAAGAAAAGTAAGGAAGAAACAAGCAGTCTGCTGGTGATAACTGATATATTTGAATCTGACAGATTGTGTTGCTGGCTGTGGTCTTAGTAAGTTTTATAACTTTTCATTATAAACAGATTACTTCAGGTTTGGCAGTGTGAAATTATATGAATCAAGAACAAAGAAAAAACGTATAAACCTTTACAAGTTAGCAGAAGTACATAGACATATCTTAATCTACATATAGATATACTTTGTTCCAGGCCAGATCAATAGAAAGTAGTTTAATATGCATATTTTTGTATTACATGTCATATGCTATACAGGAAAACAGAAACATTAAACAAAGGACTAGTAAATATGAAAGATACCAGACATTTGGTTTGTAGAAGTGCATAGGAGGATTTAAGTATAACTCATATAATACACATTCAGGACAGAATATAAGAAAATGTTGTCAAGCTAGAAATCTTAAACTTTAAAAGCACTTATTATATATATGTTAGGATGCAAGGAAATTATTGAAACGTGAGTCACATGAAGAGCAAATTGAAAGAGAAGAGAGAAGAAAAAAATAATCATAAAAAGACAAATGTCCGAACTCCAAATATGCTTGGAACAAAAACTGGTGAATTGCCAGCAAATTTTGGTGGGCAAAACACGTATTCTGTTTTGGGAGAATATGCTGTGTAATCCTTGCCACTAGATGATTGTCACTGGTAAAGTGATACCCTGATCCCACATATGAAAATAGTAAATGGGTTGTGGTTGGATGGATAGATGGATACTGATACAGCGAGCAGTGGAATAGAAAAAAGGTAATACAAAAATATGAAAACGTGGAAAGGAGAATAAATTAAAATTTTCTCACAGAATATATGATTTATCATGTGCATATAAATGAACTAAAAGTCTGAGCACCATTTACAGATTGATGAATCGGTATATACATCCTAGGATAAGTAAGGTGATATCTCTGCAATGCTGAACATTTTCTATTAGAAAGCTAGAGTTGGGTTAAACACTTTAGCTGCTTTTGTAGAGAGAATTATCCTGGATTAAACTGACTGCAGCAGAAATATGGTTTTCAAGTAACTATGCCTGCATTAGGTTGAACAACAAGTAAGGTACTTCATCCTCAACTCTGCTGTTTTCTATTTTAGTTCTAAGAAATACTTGCAGCTTTTTAAAAGTAGAACAGGTAGAACAACACTTGTAGCATACTCAGCGTATGTATACATATTTCCAGCTAAAATGAAAAAAGTGTTGTTAGTGATATTTTTTCATTTTTATCTGGGACTCAAAATTGAATCCAGTCAGAAGAGGTGTGATATATCATAAAAAAGAAGGAGGAGGTATGAATTTAAAAAATGCAATAGTAGACTTACCATCTGTACATTTGTTTTGAATAATAAATAATACGAAAGAAAGACATAAAATGATAGAAAAATGTTATATGTGGAATATGAAGAGATAGAAACACAAACAGGAAAGAAGTTGTAAACAAAAAGATGGAAGGAAGTGAATATGAACTATAACAAGCATGAAATCTCCACATTGAGTCAGTAATCAAGGAGCATGAATCCTCATCACTGGCGCTAGAGAGGGACGTGCACTTGGAATACAAATGGATACACTCAGCATTTCCAGATGCAGACCTTTCTGCATCAAGCACAATTTCCCGTAAAATTACACAGGGCACACACTTAGCCCAGGTTCTGGGTGTCTCCATTTGCCTCTCCCCAGGTCCCCAGTAAGACTCCCCACTGGCAATGTGAAACCAGTGCTTTGTGTCCCTGCCCCAGGTAGCTGACACACACTCTCTGAGATTTAATTTTCATACACCAGACACCTAGGAAAGACTGACACAGATCATGTACTCTACCAAATTTGCCCAGACTATAAGGTGGATTCACTGCCACCAGTCAGTTACTATAAGACTCTTAAAAGGATATCCAATTATGCTGAGTGGAGTTAATATTAATACAAATGGTAATGTTGACCATAAAGCAAGGCTTTCAGGAGTGGCCAGAGTTATCACCAAATAAATATGTGCAAATACTCACAAAGCTTAAATATTTCCTAAAAAGGACAAGCCACAATGAAAAGTTTAAATATATTTAATAATAAATAATAAATGAACAAGAAAATACTAAATATATATTTATGGTAAACCACAGAGTTCAAACCACAGGGAATATTGAAAATAACATCAATGGACAGATTCATAGAAATAAAGAAAAATAATGTCTAAACTAAGCTTCACTACATTCCTGATTGAACCTAGGAGAATTACTGTTACCTAATAACTTACTTGACAGAGCAAGGCACAATTAAATAAGTGAGCAGTCTTTCTAGTCAAGTTCCCCAAAACAGAATACTTAATATTCAGAGATTACTTCCTGTAAAATATAATATCCAATATGGCTTGAAGAATGACCTCATTTGGTCAACTGACTAGGTTCTCACAGTATCCCCCTTTGAAGCTGAGACAGGAATTTAGCAGAGACAGCTACAATGCACATCTAAATGTATTTGGCAGTGCCTGGGGCTTCCCCTCTTTTTACTGAGCTAATGAACAAAGGCTTCTCCCAGACCCACATTCTCCAGTCCTATACAGCACTGTTGGGTGCCATTTTAATGGTTTAACAGCTCAGTTACATTTCCCTTATTTTTCATAAAGTAAGCTGGCTGGTTAATCTCTGCTGTTCCAGTATTCTCTATTAAAACATATATATTTAATTCAGTTGTACATTTCTTTTCATTCCAGTAGGGTGCAGTGTTGATACATTTTAACACAAGCAAACCTAAGAAATACATTTTCAGCACAAGCATCTGTACAACTCAGTTTGATACACAAATGACATATAATTATTTACAAAATTCAAGCTTGTCATGCTGGCACTGGTCCTACATCCACTGCCCTACTTCTCCTGGCATGGCTGACAATACCTCCTATTGTCACAACAAGATTATGTAAAATAGAAAAGAAGAGAAAAGAATGGCAGAATAAGGTTACAACAGAAAATATGATGTGGTATATTCATGAAAGGATTTAAAAAGAGTAGTAAAAATGCTGAATAGAGAAGAAGGTAAGCATTTGACAATTTTTATGGAGCAATGGAGTTTGCTTTTGGTAGAGAATTCTGTTAGAAAATTTGCCAGTTAAGAATAACATAAGACATAAGTTTTTGGAAGGAAAAAAGTGTGATAAATATAATGGAGAGGTAACAAAAAACATTGAAGGGGACTGCAAAACAGTTACTGAGAGGGATAAGCCTGTTTTACCCCTTGCGATAACTATTTGTGATTCAGAGACAGCCCTAACATAGTTCTGTACCACAAAGAAGTGCAACACTGCAGTAGACTATCTATGTGGCCCACAGCAAACACTAATGAGGCATTCTAGGGAATGGCCTATGCTAGTTAGTCCAGTGCTTTCCCTGCTGGATATGGTTGTGGCAAATTTACTCAACCAAGTGATTTAGATAAATTGCTCCCTGGATAATTTGCTTTGGCCTGCAGTATTAATGAGCACAGCCAAAACCTTGTGTTCACCAATTTATCATATTAGAATTAAGTGCCTGGATGTTTAGTGAACAGGTAGTACTGAGGTCTGTGTATGAAGGTGTTTGTGTGTGTGTGTGTATGTGTGTGTGTGTGTGTGTGTGTGTGTGTGTGTGTGTGTGTGTGTGTGTGTGTGTGTGTGTGTGTGCGCGTGTCTACACGTGAGAGACTGAATCTCAAAAGACTGAAAATTCAAAATACTGAATGATGGAATTTGACCCTTCCCCACTGTTGTGTAATCTTGGAGTTAGTATATATATAATTAGCGGGGGGGGTGAAGCCCCCCAGATGAGGGGTGAAGGGGGCATGCCCCTGCATTAAAATGTGTTCAATATTTTGAATATTCATTCTTTAGGGATTTAGTCTTTTGTTTTTTCAGTCTGGGTAAATGGGTGAGTGTCGTGTTGGGGGGTAGTGTGTGAGTATATGCCTAAATGTGTGAATGTGTATCTGTGTGTGCTGGGGGGACTGTCATACCTCCACACTCAACTAGACTAATGAGCAAGTATCAGAGGTGCTGAACAAAAGTCACCAAGTACTCTTTATGTTGTGTCCTAAACAAACTTTTTCAGGAAGAAAGATGTTGGGCAGGTGGAGACACTAGACACCAGGGATATTTTTTTATATCTTTCCCTAATTCACAAACACCTCTTTAGCAGTGCTTTAGCTGTCCATACTATCACTGCTGTGATCCTATTACACATCCTATTAAATCTTGGGGAAAATAGTCAAACGTTTAACGGGGGAAGTTTCAAAACTTGTATCCTTGCCACACTAAACAGATTAATAAACTAAGAGCCTCACCCCCCTCCAAACTAAATGAGATAGTGAATGTTAGAGTGTATTTATTATTCTCTAAGATGCATGAAACTGTAATGTCTGGCATTATTACCTGACTGCAATTGTTAGTGAGATGTGAGGAACAGGGCCTATATAAGAGACAATATCAGAGCATTCTGTAGATTCAAGGACTAATTTAAATTATTACTTGGAGTTACTTAACCAATTAATAGAGAAGCAGGTCTAGCATCGCAATGCAGTCTGAAAACAATAATAATGAGAATGAAAACCTAATAATGAGATGAAACCCTAATAATAATGAGAATGAAACCCTAATAATGAGAATGAAACCCTAATAATAATGAGAATGAAAACCTAATAATGAGATGAAACCCTAATAATAATGAGAATGAAACCTGAATAATAATGAGAATGAAACCCTAATGATGAGAATGAAACCCCTAATAATAATTAGAATGAAACCCTAATAATAATGAGAATGAAACCCTAATGATGAGAATGAAACCCTAATAATGAGAATGAAACCCTAATAATAACGAGAATGAAAACCTAATAATGAGATGAAACCCTAATAATAATGAGAATGAAACCCAAATAATAATGAGAATGAAACCCTAATGATGAGAATGAAACCCCTAATAATAATTAGAATGAAACCCTAATAATAATGAGAATGAAACCCAAACAATAATAATGAGAATGAAACCCTAATAATGAGAATGAAACCCTAATAATAATGAGATGAAACCCTAATAATAATGAGAATGAAACCCTAATAATAATAATGAGAATGAAACCCTAATGATGAGAATGAAACCCTAATAATGAGATGAAACCCTAATAATAATGAGAGTGAAACCCTAATAATAATAATGAGAATGAAACCCTAATGATGAGAATGAAACCCTAATAATAATGAGAATGAAACCCTAATAAGAATGAGAGTGAAACCCTAATAATGAGAATGAAACCCTAATAATAATGAGAATAAAACCCTAATAATGAAAATGAAACTCTAATAATAATGAGAATGAAACCCTAATAATGAGATGAAACCCTAATAATAATGAGAATGAAACTCTAATAAGAATGAGAGTGAAACCCTAATAATGAGAATGAAACCCTAATAATAATGAGAATAAAACCCTAATAATGAGAATGAAACCCTAATAAGAATGAGAGTGAAACCCTAATAATGAGAATGAAACCCTAATAATAATGAGAATAAAACCCTAATAATGAGAATGAAACTCTAATAATAATGAGAATGAAACCATAATAATGAGATGAAACCCTAATAATAATGAGAATGAAACCCTAATAAGAATGAGAGTGAAACCCTAATGATGAGAATGAAACCCTAATAATGAGAATGAAACCCTAATAATAATGAGAATGAAACCCTAATATAAATGAGAGTGAAACCCTAATAATGAGAATGAAACCCTAATAATAATGAGAATAAAACCCTAATAATGAGAATGAAACTCTAATAATAATGAGAATGAAACCCTAATAATAATGAAAATGAAACCTTAATAATAATGAGAATGAAACCCTAATAATAATGAGAGTGAAACCCTAATAATAATGAGAATGAAACCCTAATAATGAGAGTGAAACCCTAATAATAATGAGAGTGAAACCCTAATGATGAGAATGAAACCCTAATAATAATGAGAGTGAAACCCTAATAATAATGGAATGAAACCCTAATAATAATGAGAATGAAACCCTAATAATGAGAATGAAACCCTAATAATAATGAGAGTGAAACCCTAATAATGAGAGTGAAACCCTAATAATAATGAGAATGAAACCCTAATAATAATGAGAGTGAAACCCTAATAATAATGAGAGTGAAACCCTAATAATAATGAGAATGAAACCCTAATAATGAGAATGAAACCCTAATAATAATGAGAGTGAAACCCTAATAATAATGAGAATGAAACCCTAATAATAATGAGAGTGAAACCCTAATAATAATGAGAATGAAACCCTAATAATAATGAGAGTGAAACCCTAATAATGAGAGTAAAACCCTAATAATAATGAGAATGAAACCCTAATAATGAGAATGAAACCCTAATAATAATAAGAGTGAAACCCTAATAATAATGAGTGAAACCCTAATAATGAGAGTGAAACCCTAATAATAATGAGAATGAAACCCTAATAATAATGAGAGTGAAACCCTAATAATAATGAGAATGAAACCATAATAATGAGAATGAAACCCTAATAATAATGAGAGTGAAACCCTAATAATGAGAGTGAAACCCTAATAATAATGAGAGTGAAACCCTAATGATGAGAATGAAACCCTAATAATGAGAATTAAACCCTAATAATAATGAGAATGAAACCGTAATAATAATGAGAGTGAAACCCTAATAATGAGAGTGAAACCCTAATAATAATGTGAGTGAAACCCTAATAATAATGAGAGTGAAACCCTAATGATGAGAATGAAACCCTAATAATGAGAATGAAACCCTAATAATAATGAGAATGAAACCCTAATAATGGAATGAAACCCTAATAATAATGAGAATAAAACCCTAATAATGAGAATGAAACCCTAATAATAATGAGAGTGAAACCCTAATAATGAGAGTGAAACCCTAATAATAATGAGAGTGAAACCCTAATGATGAGAATGAAACCCTAATAATGAGAGTGAAACCCTAATAATAATGAGAATGAAACCCTAATAATAATGAGAATGAAACCCTAATAATGGAATGAAACCCTAATAATAATGAGAGTGAAACCCTAATAATAATGAGAATGAAACCCTAATGATGAGAATGAAACCCTAATAATGAGAATGAAACCCTAATAATAATGAGAGTGAAACCCTAATAATAATGAGAATGAAACCCTAATAATGGAATGAAACCCTAATAATAATGAGAGTGAAACCCTAATAATAATGAGAATGAAACCCTAATGATGAGAATGAAACCCTAATAATGAGAATGAAACCCTAATAATAATGAGAGTGAAACCCTAATAATAATGAGAATGAAACCCTAATAATGGAATGAAACCCTAATAATAATGAGAATAAAACCCTAATAATGAGAATGAAACCCTAATAATAATAAGAGTGAAACCCTAATAATAATGAGAATGAAACCCTAATAATGGAATGAAACCCTAATAATAATGAGAATAAAACCCTAACAATGAGAATGAAACCCTAATAATAATGAGAGTGAAACCCTAATAATGAGAGTGAAACCCTAATAATAATGAGAGTGAAACCCTAATAATGAGAGTGAAACCCTAATAATAATGAGTGAAACCCTAATGATGAGAATGAAACCCTAATAATGAGAGTGAAACCCTAATAATAATGAGAATGAAACCCTAATAATAATGAGAGTGAAACCCTAATAATGAGAGTGAAACCCTAATAATAATGAGAGTGAAACCCTAATAATAATGAGAATGAAACCCTAATAATGAGAATGAAACCCTAATAATAATGAGAGTGAAACCCTAATAATAATGAGAGTGAAACCCTATTAATAATGAGAGTGAAACCCTAGTAATGAGAGTGAAACCCTAATAATAATGAGAATGAAACCCTAATAATAATGAGAATGAAACCCTAATAATAATGAGTGAAACCCTAATAATGAGAGTGAAACCCTAATAATAATGAGAGTGAAACCCTAATAATAATGAGAGCGAAACCCTAATAATGAGAGTGAAACCCTAATAATAATGAGAGTGAAACCCTAATAATAATGAGAGTGAAACCCTAATGTCTGGCATTAAAGTCTGATTATAAGGAACTGTGACTTATAAGGACAGAAAAAAACTAAAATGATGTAATAGGGACATTCTGTCAATTCAGGGGCAGGTAAGAAGTATCAGGAAAAAGGATGACGTGCAGGGGATAGAAATAACCACAGGTTCAAAATGTTCTAACACTAATTTATTTAGAATAATAAAACAAGTTAACTGCTTTCATCCACTGTCTCATTAACTGGACTTCTTCAGAAGTGTGTGTCTCTGTGTGTGTGTGTGTGTGTGTGTGTGTGTGTGTGTGTGTGTGTGTGTGTGTGTGTGTGTGTGTGTGTGTGTAGGAAAGTGAATGGGGGTCATTGTACCAACATGATGCATACTTACCAGTGGAGACTACTTTAAGAAAGTGTTGATTTGTACATTAGGTAATTATGGGTGATTCAGAGACATACAAATTCACCAATATTGAGGTATTTCTTCATTGTGGCTAACATACCTCTGAAATGCATTTTCTGCATTTGTGTAAACAATCCGTTTTAGTTACAGCTGCTGGTGGTGGGGTTCTTTCTGAATTTCTGGGATTGTTCTTTTAGAATGTAAGAAAAATTAATATGTTTTGGGAAATTTTATAAACAATTTAAATAGGTAGGTTTGAAAAAAAATAATAACAGATATAATATTACATGTCCAGGGATTCAATAAACTCCATGCAGGAATAGTGCTATTCCTGCACGGAGTGAACAATGTCCGTTTCCAGTTAAGTTTTAGCAGCAGCATGTCTTGCATATTCATGAAGGCACGCTATTGCTAAAGCTAAACAGACACAAACACTACTGAGTGCAGGGGTCGTGTTTAAGTAGTGCACTCACATCTAACACGCCCCCTGCACTCACAAAGTGCCGTACGGCACCTTTTAAAAGCTTTTCATTGTTTTCCGACACTGAAATCAAATAAAATAGTAAAACAGAGTCTGCAGACACTGAAATAGATAGGGGATCAAGAAATTAATGCAGGGGGTGTGTGTCAGGTTCTGTCACACACACCCTGCATTGTCAAAGTATCATATGGTGGACACTGAAAGCAGGACGTCTGGATAGGAAACAATGCAGTGTGTCAACCCCCTGCATTGTCAAACTGCTGTATGGCAGTTTGTAAGTGCTTTCAGTGTCCAAGGACACTGAAAGCAGATATCCCAATAGGAAGCAATGCAGGGGGTGTGTGACAGGTACTGTCACACACCCCATGCATTGTCAAAGTGCCATACAGCACTTTGCAATTGCTTTCAGTGTCTGTGGACACTGAAAGCAGATATCCCAATAGGGAGCATTGCAGGGTGTGGGTGACAGGTACTGTCACACACACCCTGCATTGAGAAAGTGCCTTATGGCCATACCCCTCAACTGTAAAGTATTCGCAGAATGACCAGATGCCTGCCTTACACACCTCTCAACCTCCTAGAGCAAGAAATCTGTACAAAGCCATAAATAATGGGGGACAAAGGAACAAAAACAGGGACACTTTTTAAATACTGCACTTACAAACCTGGAAAGTTGATAGAATAAAATAACAGGTTTTGCATTAGCATGGATTTTCTGAAGGGTATGAAGTCTGAAACTCAAATGTCTGTCAGTATGTTCAGACTTAAAACCGGAATGATTTGCCAATGATTTGCTAGAAAACCACAGTCATATGAGAAATGGACCACAAATATGAGGCAATATGCTGGACATTCTGCAAATATCTGGACAGTCGAATAAATTAAAAATCATAAATTATAAAGTGGTATTATTAATATCCCTTTTTTCATTCTGAGGTATATTTAAGCGTAGCTGAGCGAGTTTGTGCGTTATGGCCCTTTGCTCAGCATTGCGTAAACATCCCATAGGAGATAAATAAAAATATACAGCTAAAATCCTAGTAATGAGATAGTGTAGTGGTTAGAGTGCCAGCTTTGTATGCAGGCATTCATGGTTCAAGTACCAAGCCAGGCACTTTTGTTTTACATGGGAAAGCATTGTTAAAGTTATCTTTTTTTGTATTAAAAAAAGTGCATGTTAAATTCTGTAGTTATTGATATTTGTTAACCAGGGTAGTGTAGCTGATTCAAAATGTAAGTGTGAGTGCATATAACATGTGAAATTACCCATGTTTACACAAGTGTCACACAGAGCATAGTTACACCCCAAGACAATGTAATAAAAGTACATAGTGGGACGTCATCTAAGGTAAATCATATACACTTAATAATATGTCAGTGATGATAAATGAAGTCATAATTCTGATTGTTTGTGTCTTTCGGCTTTTCCCGGTTAGGGGTTGCCACAGAGGAACTCCGGTCCGCTAATGATTGGTAGTGGATTGTTACGTACCGGGTTACCAGCCCTGATGCACAACCTTAAATGAAGGCACGCCCCATTCAGGTATGCCTCCACACAAAAGATGCTCAACTGCGGTGGTGGTGCTGCTGTAGCGTTGTTGCCTCATAGCTACCGCAGCACCACCACCGCAGTTCTGATATGCTTTTAAAATGAAAAATGAGCAATGGTTAGCAGCAGTCCACTCAGCTAAACAGATATGCACACTGTTAAGCAATGCTCAGTAATTATCTATTTAAGCAGTGTTCAACTTAGCTTAGTGGATTTGGGCACTGTTTAGCTGAGCTTAGCATTTTCAAAATGATCCAATGACAGCAAAGGGAGGGAATATGGCCTTATTTAAACCACACAGGTGGGAATACAGTCATAACCTGTTGTAGTCTGATCTCTGAAGGAACCACGTCAAGTGTTGGAGAGGGCTCACTCTTTCAAGCGCAGTGCTAGGGCATTTTGGTGTCCAGGGTCATGGCTAGCTCGTTGTATTAAACCATGATGACAGACTGCTGCAGGGCCAGTACCAGGGCTCACAGTATAAAGCGGAAGTCTGGGACTATCTGGAATGTGACCTCACCAGTGCCACTGGTATCCCCTGAACTGGTGAGCAGGTATGGAATCACTATGCAGACCTAAAGTGGAGGAAGGGGGCACTCTTGGTCCAATGGATCCAAAATCATCAGGACAACCATGCTCCAGCAGATTGTATCATAGATATAGGTGTACCAGATTCTAGCCTGAGTATGTGATAGACAGGTATGCATAATGTTTATTTCTCACCCCTACAGCTGCAGCAGAGAGGGCTAGTAACATTGAGGCCCAAGCAGACAGACTGACACAGATGCATCGACATGCTGGTGAGTACAGATTTAACTTGCAGTATATAATGGCATAAATTAGAAGGAGTACATTGTTTACTGCCACTAGGAATAGTGTGTACTGTGTCTAATGAATAAATGACATTTGTCACACTAATATTGATCCACAGAATATGCATTAATAAAAGTGTCATTTCACTGTAATAAAGATGTATACCACAAACTGTTGTGTTTACTCTGGTATGTTGTTGTAGAAATAGAATGTGTACAGGTTCATCACAGCAAATATTGCATTGACAGCATGGAGTAACTGAGACTGTTCTAAGAACCGGCTAGTATGCAAAAGAGTAGAATGTGGAGCTGTAAACCAAGATATAAAGGAAATATGAAATATTGTACGCACTAAGTTCTGAACCCTGAATAATAACATCTACAGTATTGCAGTGTGTCCCCTGAAGCATTGCATTCTTGTGTTAACCTTAGCTTTCCAGATAGTATAATTTCAAAGGATTAATACACAGTACAATAACGATCTGCCATGCATGAATGTGAGGATTACAAAGTCAGACTGTAACCCAGAGAGAATTAGGCAGAAATCAGTCAAGCAAGAAGCATCAGCTTCCCAGTAGCTCAGTGTGATGGACAATTGTCCTGTTTTTCATTTTAGCACACCCAGACATGGTTAGATTCCAGGGAGTGGTACTGAGATGTGTGCATATATACATTAAAGAAATCCTGACTATTTGTAGAAACAGTCAGAAAGTGTTAACAGATATTTTCTCCACAGGTCTTACAGGTAAAAAAATGGGTGTGGTACACTAATATACCGTGTACAACTGTTCCACTGTCCAAACCCATATGCCTGCAAATGACAGCAGGATAGGTAAATACACCATGCATTTTCCCTGATACATGTTCCTCAAGTGTCACGCTGTCATGGCTAGTGGTCACTGTGGCCAATAATCTTGGACATAGATAGGAATCCAGGGATGTATGCCAGTAGCAGACTCACACAACATTAGTGCAGGGTACCCCTTCTCTGTCAACTATGTAAACATGCCATGTACAAGCCCCCTCCAGTAATGTAGCCATTGTCTTCCCAGTCTGCCCCACACCATTACAGGTTGATCACCATTACAGGCTGACAGTCTAATGGATATGTATGTGCTACAGAAACTATTGGCTATAGGTAGATGTAAAGTGAGGGCAGACCTGTAGAGTATTGAGTAGTACAGTTGTGAAAAATGGAAGCCTATAGAGTTGTTAATGGACTTTTTTCTCTCCAACCACTCCTCATCAGCATCAATAATTATTATTCATATACCACGGGTATGTTGTTCTCAAAACCTATTGTTGGGACATGTGTTCTATTATTGTTCATATATTTAATTGGTTGCATATTACTATACCTTGTTCAAACACTATTATTGGTAGCCTGTTGCCGTCAATGTAATTTGCATGCTGTTAAAATGCTTACTGTTATTCCATTTATGTATGTGTTCTGTTTGCTATGCAACTGTTTCATATTTGTTGGTTTGGGTTAATTGGAACACCCATGCATGCTGTTATAACTAATTTTAAAATGTTTTGTTCATGACTAACCAATATATCTTGGATAACCTCAACACCATAGCACGTTTGGGAAGGCAGATCCCAGCAGATCCACCTGTCCTACACCATCTGGCTGTGGCACCAGGCCCCAGCACGTCTGGGACCCAACCTGGAACTTCCTCATCTGTTGGTCCTGCACCACTTTTGGGTGGAATTGCCTGAGGGGATGGGGCTTGGCCCCCCTAGTCATGGGTGCAGTGAAGAACCTGTCACTCGCAGCAAGTTCCGGGGTATGGTGCACAGTGTCATCCACTCTGAGTTGGATGAATGTCTGCACCAGATTGACAGCTGCCTGACACACCTGGAGGGGCAGGCTGCCCCTGTTGTCCAGCCCCCAGCACAGCCACCTTTGGGGCTGTGAAGGTGCACTGGTGACTGCCCATGTGTGGGGATCTCAGTCCCACTGTATCCATTTGTGGGCTCATGGGCCTTTTATTCCCAACCACCCTCCTCGTCCAAGGTGTTTATCCCCCACATGAGCCATATACTGCCCCTGTCTGCTTTTTACCCCCTCATGTGCCATATACTGCCCTGGTCTGCTATCTCACGTGTCTTGTCTGTCTGCAAATGCAACCTATCCTTCCCAACCTACCTCCCCAAACATACCTACAGCTCGTCCCCAACGTCCCACTCTTAGCTTAATAAAAAAAGAGCATCTGTCCCACAAAAAAATCATTGCTCCATACATAGCTCTACATCCCCCCCATGTACAGTGATCTTAATCTACCCACAAATTATACTACAAATGTCTGTCATCAACACCCGTCTCTGTGGGGTGTGAGGCTGTAAATTCCAAATTCTACACATTATTCACAGCTGTTGCTGCAGAAGAAATGTAGAGCTATGTTCCTTTCCTATACCCATCCTGCACATCCCTAGTTGGTTTTCTTAATGTTTTACCCCCTGCTTGCCCCCATTTCATCACTTTCCTATCATCCTTTTTTCTTTTCATTAATTAAAATTAGCACTGGTGTAAGTGGAAGTAAGAGCCGCTAAGTGAAGCTAAGAGGACTTAAGCATCTCCTAGCAAGGCTTAGCTTCGTGCAAAGCCACACAAACCTGCATACAACTGCGTAAAAGGGATTTAATCACTCTGTCTTCATCAGTCCTTGTTCTGCCCAGCAACAAAATAATCAGCCCTGCCAAGTCTCCAACACAGGACCCTGTGTACTATAGTAAGAGCAATGTATCACTACACCATTTGAGCCATAGGAATTTCTGATGCTTTTTCAAACATATCATGTGGAATCAGTCAGGTCTTGTAAATATACATACATACACACACACACACATTATATATATATATATATATATATATATATATATATATATATAGATATAGATATATTTACATATACATGTATGTTTGGAGATACACATATATGAAAACATATATGCATAACATTATATATATATGATATATAGATAGCTTAGATATACATATACATATATAAATTATATATGTATATAACATGTAGTCCAGTCATACCTCAGAACCATACCTCTCAACCTCTTAGTGTAAGAAATCTGGACAAAGGCTTTCAAAATGGGGAGACAATGGGCTAAAAATAGGGACATATTTTAAATATCACTCTTATAAACATAGAAAGTTGCTAGAGTAACAGAGTTTGTTGCAGCATACATTTTCCAAAGGATATGAGGTCTGAAAATGAAATATATGAGAAAGATGCTGCAGTAGCAACATCTGTTCTAACATATATTGACTGAAATATCACAAGTCCGAGACTCAATTGCTTCTCATTAATTAGTGAGTTCAGTCTGCACATCATCCCACTGATTTGTCAGAAATACACAACAGTTATGGGGACCAAAGGTATGAGCCAGGCAACTGGACATCCTACAAATATCTGGACGTAACATAACATTAGGGAAACTACACTGAGCTGCCAAGCATGTCATCAAGTGCCATCCAAACTACAGTCAGACTAACACAACACTACCCCAAATCAGCTATGTGGAATTATACATGCATTTGTAAATCTATCAGGCACTACAGGGATGTAACAGTAGTGAAAAACAGACACTGGTTTGAAAGTGAATACCCACAACCAATTACACCACAGTCACAGTGACATACCGGTAAGCCAACTGAACACTAAGTATAATGACTGTGTGAACAAATATATCCTGTTTGCCACTCACACACTACCCCTACATATACTGTCCCAAGTCACAGTGTAGTAGAAATCCTGAGGTGGCATAGGACATGTCTCAGTCTTCCTCTATAAACATATACAGCCGACAGACCACCAGAAACTGGAGCAGCATGCACAGTCAGATAGAAAAGGACTCATGATACTCACATCTACCCCCCACACACACACACAACCCAACAAATATTTACACACTACACTGCTACACAATCCTGACAGTCTGTTAGCAATGGCCAGACATACACAGACCTCAACTGTACAGATTCCCACAGAATGTCCAGGCTTTGGTCTCATATATATGGCCTCTTCCTCATAACATGTCTGGGATTCTGCTGCATCACTGGGATGATATCAGGAATGAAGTCACTAAGTAATGATATACCATACCTATCAACCTCTTAGTGCATGACATCTGGACAAAGCCTGACATAACTGGGGGATAGAGGCCCAAAAACAAGGGCATATTTGAAATATTGCTGTTATAAACAGAGAAAGTTGCTGGTGTTACAGGGTTTGTTGTAACATATCTTATTTGAGGGATATGAAGTCAAAAACACAAATGGATGTTAGCATTTACTGACTGTAATCCCCACAGTATCCTGCTGATTTGCCAAGGACAAAAACTGTCTGAGGAACAGACCAAACATAAGAGTCAAACTCTGGCCATTCTGTGGATAGCCCTACAACTGAGAGTTATGTCATCTACATAACACTGTCAGACTTGAAATAGTGTAGAAAATTAACGCTGTTAATCCAGCATTATTCCAACTATATAACAGCAATACGTACATTCTGTCCCTAAGTGTGGAACCTTCTCCCCCACTTTGTTTGGCTGTCTCCAGATGTCT
>NC_056736.1:700574349-700581849 GCF_019279795.1 Protopterus annectens
GAAGGAGGAAGAGGGAGGTAGGGAGAGATGGGGGAAGGGGAAGGGGAAGAGGGGAGAGAGGGGAGGAGGAGAGGGAGAGAGAGAGAGATGGGAGAGAGTGGGAGAGGGGGAGGGGGAGGGAGGGAGAGGGAAAGAGATGGAGAGGGAGAGTGAGAGGGGGAAGGAGAAAGAGGGAGAGAGAGAGAGAGAGAGGGGGAGATTGAGGGAGAGAGAGGGAGAGAGAGAGAGAGAGAGAGAGACATGAAATGCAATAATACTTGGAAGAGAAGTATGCCAAACAAGTAAACCTGTAATGGAATGCAGTAGTGTGTTTGCAATAATGGGAAATAGGAAGTTAAACAAATATGTCTCAACAAGACTTGCTGTACTGATATATTCCTGAACAGCACCTATGGCCATAACATCTGGCTCTGTCTGCAGTGACATACATCACAGCTCAGGCCCCTAAGTTACCCCCAGAAAGTATGTCTCACATATGACTACTACTGGAGTGTCTGTTGAACAATACTTACTGTGACACTGCTAGGCATGCTACTGGAATGTTGTAAATATCCATATGTTACTTGTGAATACAACTATGATACACGTTTGTCTTACAAATTTAAGAGACCTATACAGGGTACATGCATAGTAAACTACTGTCGCAGAAGTGTGTGTTGAACTGCATGTGATATACTGAGCTAATACCATTCAACTGTCCAGTGTTCTGCACACTGAGCACGTGTGCTTCATATTTGTAGTCATTTCCTCATAGAGTTGTGTTATGTCTGGAAAATCACTGGCAAATCTGTGAAGACTGACATCAGAACATAATAGAATACATATGAATGTCAGACATCCTCCAGAGTGTTTCTGCGAATGCAAAGCCTACTGTGCTATCAACTGACTTAAGTGTATTACAGCAATATTAATAAGGTGTCACTAATTTTATGTGTGCTGTCGTCCAGATTTTCTATTCTAAAAGGTTGAGAGGTATGACTGAGCAGCAAGTGTGTAAATACATTGTGCCAAACTGACATAGAACAGAAATGTATATCAGCTATTACCTGTGCACATCTATGTATGAGTAGGTGTAGCTGGAAGCCTCAAAACAACAGACATGCGATGCATGACATCAGGTAAATAAGCTGTACATGTTGTACATGTGTGTAATCATAGTTTCAGTGCATCCAACAGACATAAATGTCTACAGCTACTGGTTGTTGCATTGCCCCGACACAGAAATGCGTACTAGAATAAGCATGATTATCAGGTTGACATTGGAGAAGTGTGCAACTGTGTTATGACCTCATGTCCATGCCTACTACAAACAGCTATATGAGCACCTACATAGCTTATAAACTCAGCAATACCTGACTCGTAAAACCTGCCTCCACCAAGGTAGAGTAATCTCCTTTGGTGGACAGCAGCAATACACAAACCACATGATAGGTGGAGCAGGCACCAACTTGGAAGCAAGTCCACCTTTGTCTGAACAAGCATATAAGGTCACAGGTGAATCACTGTAAGGCTAACTATGATTCCAAATTGGACACATCCACCAAGGCCAGTCATAAGGCTGTCTTCACATATGTCTTCAATCTCAGAGGCAAAAACCCAACCCACCCTGTACTGATAGGAAATGACACCACATACACACATGCCATAGCTATAGCCAACCCGCTGCAGACAGGTTAAGTGAAAACATTACCCCCCTGTCCCCCATCAGTGTAGGTGGATATGCACAACACCCACACCCCTCCCCTCATCATCAGGAAGCAGGTCCATAATGCCTACTTAAAGGCAACAAAATTAAGTCTCCATGGGACCTGATAACATCCCAGTCTGCATCCTACATGAACTCAGGCATGTGCTCCCATCTGAATTACACACTGTAGTCAAACAATGCCTGAGCACCATCAACATCCCATCTGCATGGATGACAGCCACTGTCATCTCTCTACACAAAAGTGAATGATGAATGCAGGAGTATGCAGTTTACTGGCCCTCACTGGGGGGAGCATGACACATCAGGCCAGGAGTGCAATGCAAGCTCATACTGTGCTGATAGATGATAGGGGTATGATGGGTCATAAGTGGTGGCTACTGCTAGTCAATGTTGATGTGCAGGTTCTGTAAATAATGTTGACTAATGTATGATGTCCTGTGATGTCTTTCCCTGTTTATGTCTTCCAGGTGAAATGCAGCATGCCAGACAGCTGCCATACATGAACGCTGAGACATCATCAATCATTGACACCATAATCCAGCATCTTGGGATGATGTTTGGCCATATCCAACAGCATCTGCAGGAGCGGACTGCCCTGTAGGATAACCTCATCCACAGGCAAATAACTTGGGTCAGCATGCATGAACATAGGAACCCAGTCTGGCATTGTGCGACTGACCTCATCTGCCATGCCCAGTGAAGGGCTGCTGCCATGGCTAGGGACTACACAGCCACAGGTGGGGGTCCTGCTATGCAGGTCCCACTTACACCTATGGAGGAGCTCCTTGCCAAACTTCAGGTAACCACTGCACAACAACAGCAAAGTCAAGACACCCACATTGTGGAGGTGGGTGGCACCCAGACAACAGGTGAGGAGCGTGCAGGTAAGATCCCAGTGGACATGAATCTACTGCTGTAGCAGCCATACTGGCATCCTTAGAATATCTAGATGCATATGCCAGATCAAAACGCAGTTGTGGGTGGGGTTTTGTAATGCACAGACGTGCACATCTGTGGTGAAGGACAGCAAATTGTGTAGTATCGGAGCTTGTACTGTACATGTGCAGAAAAGCAGCATTCATCTTGTACCAATGACACATGTGAGTCTGCTGACAATACCTCTCTCCCACAACTACATAGGTCCGTCTGGTCTGGATGTGGGACAGCAGCCTGAAGCCAGTGAGTATGGCATTGTCCTGTTGTGGCTCACCAATACCCCAGGCATGTTAAGGGCATGTATTTTACCATGCACACAACTGTCACTCTTAGCAATATTGTGATATGTGCATGTTCACGTGTGGTGAGGTTAACTGCATTGCATCACAGTGGTCATCACAGGGGTCTATTTGCAGGAGATGTAACATAGCTGTAGCATACCTCACTACCTGTCAGTGCAAGAAATCTGGACAAAGACTGACAAAATGGGGGGACAAAAGCCCAAAACTAGGGACATATTTTAAATATTACTCTTATACAGTGGATAGAAAAGGTATACACACCCCTGTTAAAATGGCAGATTTTGTTATATACAAAAATGAGACCACAATAAATCATTTCAAACTCTTCTCACCTTTAATGTGACCTATAGCCTGTATAATTCAATTGAAAAACAAACAAATATGTTAGGGGAACAAATATGAACATAAAAAATGTACAAGAAGCTGGATGCATAAGTGTGCACAGCCTTAAACTAATACTTTGTTGAAGCACCTTTTGATATAATTACAGCATTTAGTCTTCTTGGGCACACCCCTGCTATTAATTAAAGAGACTCTGATTAACACCAAATAATGGTCAGCTGTCCTAGTAGGATTTCCTTGACATTTACTCAGTTGCCTGCTACAGCAAAAGCCAGGGTTCACAGAGAGCTTACAAAGCATCAAAAGGATCTCATTGTTGAAAGGTATCAGCCAGGAGAAGGGTACAAAAACATTTCCACAGCATTGCATATACCATGGAACACAGTGAAGACAGTCATCAAAAAGAGGAGAAAATATGGGACAAAAGTGATGTTGCAAAGAACTGGGTGCCCCTCCAAATGTGATGAAAAGACAAGACAAAAACTGGTCAGGCAGGGTACTAGGGGACCTACAACAACACTGCAAGAGCTGCAGAAATCTCTGGCAAGTACTGGTTGTGTACTACATGCGACAACAAATCTCCTGTATTCTTCATATGTCAGGCTTATGGTGTAGGGTTGGAAGACGGAAACCTTTTCTCACACAGAACAACATCCAGACCTGGCTAACATGTGAAAACAGTACATCAAGTCCCCCAAAAGCATATGGGAAAATGTGTTATGGTCTAATGAGACCAAGGTTGAACTTTTTGGCCACAATTCCAAAAGGTACGTTTGGCACAAAAACAACACTTTGCATCACCAAAAGAACACCATCCCCAGGATGAAGCATGGCAGTGACCTGCTTTGGAGTTGCTGTTCATAAGTTGGAACTGGGGCTTTAGTCAAGATGGAGGGAATTATGAACAGTTCCAAATACCAGTCACTTTTGGCCCAAAACCTTCAGGCATCTGCTAGAAAGATGAAGATGAAGAGGACTTTCACCTGTCAACATGACAATGACCTTAAGCAAACATCCAAATCAACAAAGGAATGGCGTCACCAGAAGACAATCAAAGTTTTGGAATGGCCCAGGAAGAGCCTAGACCTAAATCCAATAGAAAATCTGTAGGGTGACCTAAAGAGGGCTGTGCACAATCTGACAGAGTTGGAGGGCTTTAGCAAGTAAGAGTGGGCAAATATTGCCAAGTCAAGCTGTGCCATGCTGATAGACTCCTTCCCAAGAAGACTGAATGCTCTAACTAAATCAAAAGGTGCTTCATCAAAGTATTAGTTTAAGGGTGTGCAAACTTAGGCAACCAGACTATTGTACGTTTTTCTTTTATATATTTTACCCCTAACAGATTTGTTTGTTTTTCAATTGGATTGCACAGGTTATACATCACATTAAAGGTGGGAAAGGTTTTGAAATTATTTATTGTGGTCTCATTTTATATATTACAAAAACCTGGCATATTAACAGGGGTGTATACACTTATTATATCTACTGTAAGCTTAGAAAGTTGTTAGAGTAACCAGATTTGTTTTAACATACATTTACTGCAGACTTTGAAGTCTGAAACTCAAATGTATGTCATTAATTAGTGACATCAATCCTCAGATCATCCCAGAAATGTGCAAGACAAACACAGGGTTTATGAGGAACAGACCAGTTCTGTAGGGAATACTTCACAATGCCGAAATCCTGAAAATCTGAATTTCATATGGCCGAGACCATATGATCAAACTTTCAGAATCCCAACATTGTGAACAGAGATCTAAATACAGTGCATTTTATGAGATTTTCCTTTTCCTCGCTGTAGTGTGAATCTTGGAGTTGGAATATTTAAGTAGCAGGGGTGTGGGCTGAAGAAACATTGAAATTGTTTTTTTTGTGTTTTTGTTTTTGGATTTGTTTCAGAACTTCAGTATTCCAAAACATAAATCATATTGTCTCAATCATATGAAATTAGATGTTTCGGAATTTTGAGATTCTGAAGGGAATCCGTTCTGTAGAAGTTGCCACTGTGCTATACAGGTGAAAAGCTATAATGTGTACATTGGTGCAGTGTGTGCTAGGTGAAGGCTTATCACCTACTAACACTACTCACATATCCCAGAGGTGTATGTAGTAACATTAAGTAGAAATGGCTGCACTGCATGATGTTGAGGGCCTGTACAGAGTGTGCATGTTGTGGTCTGACTGTGTGTTGTGCATGTCACCATTTGGATATTGTGAGATCCATGTAATGCCTTTGTGCCACCTCACCTGTATGCATGTGTGTGTGTGTGTGTGTGTGTGTGTGTGTGTGTGTGTGTGTGTGTGTGTGTGTGTGTGCACCAGCAAACTATATAGTGCAGGTATTAATTTACATATGTTGTCATCCCCTCACAAGTGGGCATGGGGGTCATGGTCCCTCACACTCAAACCTGATGTCAGTGTCTCTGCAGACTCTGACAATGATTGTAGTCATAGTGAGGCAAAGGTGGGGTTGTCAGGGGCTGAATCTGTGCCATCGGTTAGCATCCCACTGTCATCCACAATGTCCCCACACACAGTTACATTGCCTACATAAACCCTGTCCCCAGTGGCCACAGATAATGGAGAGTTGGCAGGTGGTGGCATGGAACAGGCTAGTTTGGTGACTATGGTAAGTGTGAATGTAGACACTAGCCATAGCCAGAGTGCAGGTGAGGTTCCACACAGGCAGATGGACAAAGGTGCTCAAAGGAAGACTGCTGCCCATCAAGCCCCTGTTGCAGGTGCTACAGCAGGTTTCACCAGATGCATGTTTCGGGCCATCATGGAGGCACAGGCACATACTGATAACAACACCAGTCAAATACTCAGGGTCTTGGACGCAACTCTTCCTGGCATCTGTGATGACCTACATGACCTTGTGGAGGCCACACATCACAATACTGAGGTCATGAATAGATGGTGGGTGAGACCTTGGCAATCCCCGACCATGGAATGTCTGTGCTGGAGCATGTGGTGGGAGATGGGCATCAGCCACATGGATGTAGGTGAGCATCAAGATTAGCTGACAGTCTACGGGGCCATGCACCTTCACAATCCTGTAGTGGCAGTACCACCAGCACTACGAAAGGGTGGGTGCTGTCCACACTACATCAGAGTAGGCCATGGGCACGTGGTCCTGGCTGGCCCTATCAGGGACACAGATCCAGCAAACAGCAGTCACCATTGGGGAGTAGTACTGCATCTGGCCTTGGGCCTGGTGGTGCCAGTGATACCCCTGGCAGGACCAGTTCTCGTGTCCATGGACAGAGACAGTGAACTGTACACCCTGCAATGTACAGTTCACAACTGTCCAATATACCCCTGTGTAGGGCAGCCACATGGCATGACTGTGTGCATACAAAAGCACACACATCTCTTTCACATGCAGGTCAGCCCAGAACACAGCACCTCTGCACAGCCCATTTCTAGAACACCCCTCCAAATGCACACACATGATGTCAACCATATGGCCCAGCCTAGGCTTCTGGCAAACCCACACCACACCCTGCACATATGATGATACCTGTGCCATATCCCAGTCATCCATACCATCACTGCAGGGACATGCTAATATGGGTCTGATGCACAGAGTGAATATAGTACAGTGTAGCTATGTAATGCTGTGTAAGGTGCTGTCTGCTTGCATTTGTTATGGGTACACATCAAAGTGTATGTACCTTATTAGCCATTATGTATTACTGGTGCTAGTACCACTGACTGAATGTAGTCTGACATGCTGTATTCTGTTTGTGTTCCAGTTGGCTGTGTGTCTGCATGCTGTGGCCCTTCAGATATTGTCAATATGGAATATGGCAGAGTGGAAACACATTGACCGTTTCATAGCCAAGATAGAGCTGTATATGTACATGCTTACCAGGTGTGTTTACGTGCAACAGTGTGTGAGGGGAAATTGTGGTAGACAGTGTGACCTTGCATGCATACACTTGACACAGCCACCTAGCCATCATACATGCCACCTGGGTGTTTTGTAAGACCGCAGGCTCACACATACAGAGGAAGTTACTTGAGTATTGGCATGAGGTCCCTCACAAGCTAAGCCATTACTTTAACTGCAACAGATTTACTTATCAGCACCTGTTGCCCAGCCATTTCTGTCCCATCCACTCAACTGTCATGCAGTTGATGAGGATATGCCTGGTACTGTGTATGACAGGTTTGGGGTATGTATTCCTGACACAGGTCAGCCTGTGT
>NC_056736.1:700586849-700659349 GCF_019279795.1 Protopterus annectens
ATTATATGTGTAGTATATTGCACATAGCACTGTGACTTCCAGGTATGTCAGTGGCAGAGCAGTACAAAGTAATGTGGTGAACCACCGACAGGCAGTTGTGTATAGGTTGATAGGTTGCTATGACATTAGTAGGGTATTGGCCCAGAAGCCCTTATAAACCATGCAGATGAGAGTGTAGCCCATGTTACAACATGTCAGCACACAGAGCTTCTGTCAAGCAGGGACACAGGTAGGATCACAGGACTGTATTTTGTGTTTTCTGTGCACTTATACAGGGAGCACATCACTAGGGGTATTGAGGCACTTGGCTTGCTGTTGACAGGGGGTGTATTCCACAGATGGGGTAGTGTATGGTACATGTATCTGTCACACCAACAAGCCATACAGATATCACAGCCCAGGCTAATGCTGTGCCTACAGGTTGCTGGAGTGGGCCTTGGGTTCCAGATGTGCAACTGTCCCATCGAGGCAGGGCCTGGATTGCTTTCTATGCCAGACTGGGTCACCTCTGCAGAGTCTGTATGGAACAGGGTAGAAGGAAGGTGCTATTAGCCTATCTGTGTAGGGTAGGTGTTTGGGGTTTGAGGTAAGGCCTTAATGTTTACAGGACCCTGGTGTGTGGAGTTTACATGGTCTGTGGTGTGTAGGTGTGTAGAGTTCTCATGTGATATTTGCCTCTGAGGTGTCCATTGTTTGGGTTTTGTAGGTGTGTGTAGTGTATTTGCAGGTGATGTTTACTGACTCCCAACACTACATGGCACCTATGTTACTGCACAATCTGTTCTGGTGTACACATTCTCCATTTGTCTGGCTAGTGGTTCCCCTTATGTGTGTCTCTTTGCTCTTCTGTAGTCCAGTCACAGGCTTTGGCCACATTGGCTGCTGTTATGTATTTTTAATTCTGATGTGGGCAGGGTGCATGCCATTACATCACACATAAGGTTGTGGACTTCACACCTCTAAGTGTACCTATTTAGCAAGATGCCCATCATTGCACCACTCCATTTGCTGTGGTCCTTAGATGGTTTGTGTTGCTATATGTTATTATTTATTTATTTATTTTACATTTGTTAACTGGGATTGTCTGACTAAGCAAAAGCCCTTTTTCACACGAACACACCACGAACTCTGGATTCTTTACTGTAAGTCTCCAAAATGTAATAACTAGGAATACGTAAGAAAATTGTTTATTAAGCGTTCAAAATAAAAATACACTTTTCGTCAAGTACACAGTACCTAACTTCCTCAGATAAATTTGTCAGATAGCTTACAGTAAAGAATCCAGAGTTCATGGTGTGTTCGTGTGAGCAGTTGAGTGGTTTTCTACAGTTTGCCAAAAGCCCTTTTTCAGCAGAGGTTCGGGGAGAAAAGCTCCAAAACAATTACAAAAATATAACTGTCACAAACACAGTCAACATTAGAACAGTTATCATATATATGCAGTTACAATTATCTATAAAAATGTTATGAAGAATACTGCAGCAGAACAAAAGGAGATAGTGTTAGGTAAAAAATGTTGAAGTAGACTAGTTTAAGTTGTAAATATTTTGGTATAGAGGAGAAGAAATGATGGTAAGACAGAGGAATTTAGGTTTGTCATTTACTGAAGGTATATTCAAGGAGTCTGAGAAGAGGTACAAATCCAGTGACATTTTAAGTACTCTTTAGTGGCTAGTTTGAATACTTTAGGATGTGAAAGTGATCTAACTTCTTGTGGGAGTTTGTTCCATGCAATAGAGGGATGGTAGCTGTATGTAATGGATCCTATTTTGGACTTGGACTTGTATATTTGTAAAAGATCTAGGGTGGAGCTCCTGAGTAGTCTGGATGGGACATAGTGGGAGATTATGGTGCCTAGTGCTGGACAGTGGGATGGTGCATAAATAATGGCATGTATAATTTGGAGCTGAGAGAGGAGTAGGAGGTGTGGTAGTTCAAGACAGTTTAGATGTTTGAGGAAGATACAGTGGTGAGATTTGTAGGTTTGCTGTGCAGCAAATTGGCTATTTTGCGATAGATTGATTTGAGTTTGCTAAGTAAGATGGAGTTACGATTTGTGAGTATTTGTGAGCAGTATGTTAGGCATGGCAAAATATACGCATGGGTGATTGTGGTTCTAGATTCAAGGGTTAAGAATTTTTTATTTCTGTAGAGAAGTCCTAGTTTTTATGGGTTTTCCTGATACAGTTATTTATATGGAGGTCAAATTTTAGCTGATCAACAATGGTTACACCAAGGAGTTTAGTACTACAGTCAGCAACTATGAGAGTGTGATTTAGTGATTTTATTTGAAAGGTAGATTTGATATGAGTAACAGTTTTTGTGAGAAAGAGTAAGAGTTTGTTTTTCTGGGGATTAAGGATGAGCTGATTATTGGTGAGCCAGGTTTCAACAGAGTTGAAAGAGGACTGGGTAGCTGTTAGATGTTCAGAGGCTGAGTTAGCAATGGTGATAACTGTGGAGTCGTCTGCATATTGGACTAATGATAATTGTGGATAAGAGGAGTAGAGTGAGTTGGTGAAGATATTGAAAAGTAGTGGTCCAAGGATGGATCCTTGGGGAACATCCATTTTCACTGGAAGGGGAGATGATAGTGGGGAGTGCCATCTTACTGATTGCTGTCGGTCAGTGAGATAGCTGAAGAACCATGCTATTGTTGTAGCAATGAAGTTGAGATCAGAGAGTTTATTCAGTAGCAGAGGATATGAGAGTGTCGAAGGCTTTTGAGAGGTCAAGGAATAAGCATGAGATAAGTTTATGATTATCTATAGCAATAGAAATGGTGTTGAGAAAGGAAAGTAGAGCTGTAGTGGTACTATGTTTGGGCTGGAAACCATGCTGAGTGGGAATGAGGAGTGTGCCCTGTATAAGATATTGCATTACTTGTGTATGTATACATTTTTCTAAGAGTTTAGACACAGGGGAGAGGGTAGCTATTGGTCTGAAGTTTGAGAGTTCTGTGGAATTGCCACCTTTGTGAATAGGTATGGTGTAGAATTTTTTTCCAGATAGCAGGTACTTTAGCTTCAGAGATGGAACGGTTGATTAAAATAGATACTGGCAAAGCAATAGCGGGAGTAAGTATTTGAAGAAAGTAAGATGGTATACTGTCAACAGAAACAGAGCATGGTTTTTAGTTTAGGAAAGAAGGGTTTTGATGTAAGCAGTAGGGACTGCTTTAAGGAAAAAAGAGTTTGCAGAGTTGGCTGTGTGTGGAGGTTCCAAGCAATTTGGAACATTGTTCTTGGAGAATTTTAGATCAAGATTTAAAAGTTTGGCTATTGACAGAATAAAGTAAGCATTGAAGGTGTTAGCAGTCATTTTTGGAGATTTGTCAGGAGATGGATTAGGTGAAGTAGGATTACCAGGATGAAGTATTTGGTTTATGGCATTCCAGAATTTTTTTGGATCTGATTTTAGGGTAGCTAGAGGGCTATAGTAGAAGTCTTTTTTTTCTTTATCAATAATTTTTTTGTCTTATTTCTCAGTTCTTTATACTTTTGCAGATCTGTTGGTAGTTTAGTTTGGATCCAAGTTTTCCAGGCTCGGTCTCTGGCCATCATGAAAGCATGAGTATTCTTAGATAGCCAAGGGGGTATAGTAGGTTTTATCCTTACTTTCCATAATGGGGCTAGTGAGTTTAAGATATTTCGGAAGGTTGAGTTAAAAGCTTGAACTGCTTCATCAAGTGGGAGCTGGGTGAGGAAGTTCCAATTTATTCTGAGTAAGAGATTATTAAAAGTTTCTGGGTTGAATGGATAATTTATGACGGGTTATGTATTTATGTGGTTTAGATAAGTGGGAGGTATGTTGAGTTAGGACTGGTAAGTGTTTTCCAATTTATGTTCAAGTCCCCCAGGAGGATGATTTCATTAGGGATGTTGTGGGAGAGGTGGTAGAGAATGCTTTCCAATAAGGGAATGTTGTCCCCTGGTGGAATGTAGATGGATACGACAGTAATAGTAGTATAGTCATTGAACTTAAGGTTTGCTACCAGTAATTCTGCGGGAGAAAAGGAAGGTATAGACAGCTTTGGGTATGTAAAAGTGAGGTTGTTGGAGTATACAACTGCAATCCCTTCTCCTTTATTATTAGGGCAATCGAGGCATATTATATTATATCCAGCAGGGAGTATGTCCTTATCTAGGTTTTGTGGTTTAAGCCATGTTTCTGTAAGGGAAATAATGCCTGGGTTTTGAGCAGATATCCAAGCATGAAGTTGGCTAACTTTATTAAGTATGCTTCGACTGTTTGTAGAGTAAAAGGAGATTTATTTGTTTTTTTTTTTTGGTAAATTACTTGTGGTTGATGAGGTATTGTGAGGAGTGGTAGAGTTAGGACTAGGTCCTGGGTTAGGGTGGATATCACCTGATGGGGGTAGTGAAATAGTAGTTAGGTTTGATAGTTTTTAGGTATTATTTAGTGTATTTTGATTTATTTGTAGATATTATGGAATGGAAGGGGGGATTTTTATTTTGGGGAGTTGTATATTCATGGGGAGGATGGATGCAGATATGAGTATTGGTTGTTGGGTATAGGAGAAGTTAAAGTTGTGGGTATGAGTAGGGGTATAAAGATAAGGGGTTATTACTGTTGGTGAGGATGTTAGAGCATGGAGGAGACATAGTGATAGCAGTATTACAGTGGAGAGGAATGGTGTATACATGATGATTACTGGAAGAAAAAAGATGTAATAAAAGGTGGTATGGACCAGGAAGAAGGTTAAAGTTAGAGGAGGAAGTATGGGTAAGCTAGATTATGTGTAGTTTGTTGAAGGAGTGTGGTGCAATAAATGAAGATGTGGTAGATAGGTTTTGTTGTAAGTGAAGGAGATATAGTTAGGAAACAGGAAGGGGAGGGGGTTGATTATAGGAGGAAAATGGTGAAGAAGTATAAAGGAAATAATATGGGGGGAGGGTGGGAATGGGGGTGGGGGCGGAGCAAAGTGAGCCTGGGCGAATGGACCAGGGTTTCACCTGAGGCAGAGAAAGTGCCGTTCCAAAGCAGATCATGTGTAAGCTGAGATCTTGAGTTTGAGTCAGGATAAGTAGAAATCCAAGTCAATTAACCTTTAAATGTCCGAGTTCTTTTATAGTTATTGTTAATAATGGTTATTCCTGCTTCAACGCCTGATAACATAAAATCTTTTCTTGTGGCAACATACAAAAATAAAATGTAAATAATATATAAAGCAGTTCTCTATTACATTAAGCAAGATACACTTTCAACATATTTAAACACTAGTCAATGCAGTTAGACAACAGTTAAATGCAACATGTCAAATAGCCCTTCTGGCTCTATAACAGTAAACAAAGAAAACAAAACCTATGTAGGTGCATATGTGACAGCAATTCATTAAGCAGAATTATCTAAAGGCATCTTACAGTGCTAAAAAATAACAGAAACAGATAATACAAGCTGTTGTACTAACAAATTAGGCATTAAACCACAAAGAACAGCATACCTTGAATGCAAAAACGTACAGGAGGATGATTGCACACCAGTAATATAAGGCTACATATGGGCCTAGATGTCATAGCATCACAGACTGACATCTGGACAGGCCCAAATATGACAGTCAGACAAAGGCTCACACATGGGGACAGGATGTTAATAATGTTCTACCAAACATAGACAGTTGGGAGACCAGTTTGGTAATTGCTTGATGTCTGCTTCCCCACTGTCTGCCATTGCTGTTTTGACATGACCCTTTCTTGTTTTGCAAATAGCTGGCAGGCAAATGCAATTTTAGGGCACGCAGAACAGATATACAAGGCATACTTGTGATCCTTTTGTGACAACCTGTGTCATTCCAGGGGTAAGGCTGTTGGCCAGTGACATGTTGTCAGTGCTGACACAGAAAGGTGGCAGCCTTTTATACACAGGCTGTACACTGACCTTCAGGTATCTGCTATCCTACTAGGCACCATACCTCTCAACTTCTGAGAGCCAGACATCTGGACAAAGCCATACATAATTAGGGGACAGAGGCCTACATATAGGCACCATTTTTAAGTACTGGCCTTACAAACCTAGAAAGGTGATTCAATAGCAGGTTTTGCATTAGCATGTGTGTTTCTATGGGGTATGAGGTCTGACACTATAATCTGTCATTATTTTCTGACCTTAGTCTTACATGATTTGCCAGTGAACTGCCAAACAACCACTATTTCATGATAAACAGACCACAAATATTATGCAAACCTCTAGACATTCTGGAATAGGTCTGTACAGTTGAGAGGTATGGTAGGTACTGTGTAGGTTACTCCAAGCTGTGTACTGTCCATATGTGTGGCCCCTTGTCCATGACATATCCAGCTTTCCTGCAGTAACAGATATTGACATCTGGACAGTGGGTGCAACTCCTACCATAGGTGTAGCTGGCATGCAGAATAGTTTGCACTGCAGTTCTTGGAACATGGCCCTGTCAACCACCATACTGTACCCAGGCCACTACGACACAACAGCCGGGAGTAAGTGCTGGCCACATCCTGACAGTATTAACCACGCATATGCATAGCTCATTGACCCCTGCATATTGTGGACATGCACCAAGTTATCATGTTGATTGGGACAACCCCGGCAATGTGTGCTCTGCTGCTGTTTCCCTACAAACATACATGTTACTGCATGTCTATGGGAATATGGGTGTGGGAGGGGCACACCTGTCAACTGTACACATTTGCACAGACTGTGCTGATATTTGCTTTACATTTTGGTTCCATTTAGCATAGCACTGTGCCCTGTCTTGGAGACTAGTGGCATATCACTTAAGACCACAGGTCAGATTGTAATGGCATACATTTGAGTTTCAAACTTCTTATCATTCAGAGTCTTACTGCAACTGCATGACCTGATGCACTATCACAATGTTAGTCTATAGGGGATATTTCATCATTATCACCATTTTTGGGCTTTTGCCAGACATTTCTTTATGGTTTTCTATGGCTGACGGGTGAGTATGGGACCCCACACTGACATCCATGCCTGTGACCTACGACCCACCATTTAGTTGAACCCCACATATACTGCAGTGGGATTTGTTACCTTGGGTACTACTGCATAGTGTGGGGAAGTCATTACTGGGCAAACATTTCCTTGTATCCCACATAGCTGTCAGTTGTCTGCTGCTATCCCAGCAGGCCACCCCATTCCTTTGCATGCATGCATGCAGTGATACCATAGATATGCTTCCAGAACATACTACTCCATTCATTTATTGTTAAGAAGACTGACTTACCTTGTGCCTGCAGCAGTTGTGAGGATGGTGCTTGATGGCTGCCTATGTCAGATGGACATAGTACACTGCCTATACATGGTAAGGTACAAGTAGTGTGATGTGTGTAGCATCCATTTTACTGTGTGTGTGAGTCGGAGAGAGGTGTCAGTCCCTGGGTCCCTAGAGTGTCAGTATGTGTGTGCTATGCATTGCCTCTTTGCCAAGGCCAGGACATAGTGGACACGTCTCCATCTGACTACAGGAGCTGGCTCAGGGTGTTCCTCCTCTGAGTCCCTCTGTGTTGGACCTTGGCAATGGTGGGGGGCTGTGTGACCCTTCCCTGTGCTGTTTCTGCAGCAGCTGTTTCCACAGGATCATATTGTGTAGCATGGCACATAGTATGAACATGTGTGCACATGTGGCTGGAGAGTATTGCAGAGCTCCACCAGATACGTCAAGGCATCACAACCGTGACTTGATCATCCCAAACACATGCTCTATAATAATCCTGGTTTATGCGTGTGCCTCACTATGGCATTCTTGAGTGGATGTGTGTGCATTTCTGATGGGTGTCGTCATCCACAGCTCCAGTGCATAGCCAGCATCTCCCACCAGATGGCCATATGGGATATCCCCCCTGGTAAATCTCTGGTACAGCTGTGAGGAATGCCAGATGTAGGAGATGAGATAGCTTACAAGGCTGCCAGCACACAATTTAATGATAATGGGCATTGCACACAACCTGGCAGCTGATGGAGTGAAAGCCCTTGCAGTTTACATAGACCCTATCCTGTTCACCAGGTGGTGCTTTAATGTGGATGTGCATGCAGTCTATGCCACACAGTGTCTCCGGGTAGTCTGCTACATGGTGGAAGAGGTGCATATTGCTGGTCCTCTCCTCATGGGTGCTGGGGAAGTAAATGTGCTCACCGGCCTGTTGTAGCATGACATTGAGGAACTGGTGGAGTACCCTGGATGCGGATGCCTGTGAGACCCCCATGATATCCCCAATAGGTCTTTGGAAAGTACCTGAAACTAGTATTCTTAAAGCTACACATACCTTGGTATCGACTGTGATGGGTTCCCCTCTGTTGGCTCTGGATCTGAGGTGAGGCCTGCACAGCTTGATGAGTTGCTGAAGTATGTCCCTGTCCACCCTGTAGTGCTCTAGTGGCTCCATATCATGTTGCCCCTGGTAGATTACCCTGGGTCTGAACACTCTTCTCCTCCTCCTCAGTCTGGGGTGGTTGTCCGCATTATTCCGCATTATTCTCCTCACCACCCTCAGCCTCTAGCACATACTCATGTATCAAAGCAACAGCAGCCCCTAACATTTTGTTGGTTCATAGGTTCATAGGTTCATACTAGGCTATCTGCCCTAGGGCATTTATAAGCCTAGCCAGAGTGTGTTTGGCTTTCACCATCCATTTTAAATTAATTTTGCTATGCCCTTTTTCGAGGTTAGAATACTGTGCCTCTGTCTAACAGTGACACAGAAGTGATACCCGGGGTAAACCTATGATCTCCATTCCACTCATTAAGATTCCTCTTGAAGAGAGTCAATGAGGGACTCTGCCTAACCTGGACTGGGATTTTATTCCAGAGTGAATGGAGCCTCTGGGTTATGAATCTGTCCCTCCAGAATGTCCTATTTATTTCAGTGCTGAGGTTCAAGTCTCTCGAGCGAGTAGCTCGATGGGATTTGGATTTTCTGAGGTGCAGCATGTCCATTAATTCCGGGTTGGACATGGCTTTATACGTCAGGCACAGATCGCCTCTGAGCAGGCGGTATGCCACTGATTAGAGCTGGAGGTTCTTTAACCGGGCAGCATATGTCATCTGTTTACGCCCTTTGATCCTCTTGGTGAGGTACTTTTGGGGTCTTTCCAGTTGCTGCAGGTGTCTGGTAAGGTACATCCCAAAAGGGGCATTGTACTCAATTATGGGCCTGATGAGGGATGAGTAAAGTGGCACGATGACCTCCCCTGATCTAGATGTGAATCCCTTCATGATTAGGTGGGCTATATAAAATGTTTTTCTAACCACTTTGGCCACGTGGTTGTCAAATGAGAGATTGCTATCAACTTGGGTCCCCAGGTCCCTAATTACTTCTTCTGTACTTAATGGATTACCACCTATGTGGTAATTTGTGGGCACTTTGTTTTTGCCAAAGGGGATGACTATACACTTTTGGCATTTAGCTTGAGGCCATGGCTCTGGCACCAGTTGTCTGTTTCTATGAGGCCCTTTTGGAGGATGCTTGTGTCGGCTGGAGAGTCGATTATGGCACCCAGTTTGCAGTCATCTGCGAACTTGGTCAGCCACAGTCCTTCCGTGTTGGCCTGTACCTCCGAGAAATATATACTGAACAAGAGAGGTCCCAGGACTGAGCCTTGTGGGACACCACTTGTAACTGGTTTGGAGTCTGACATGGCTCCAGCAATTCTAACCATGTGTGTTCTGTCCTTGAGTCAGTTTGCAACCCATCTAGTGACATAGGGGTTTATATTTAAGCTGGTGAGCTTATCTATAATGCCCGAGTGGGGTATTGTATCAAAGGCTTTTGTGAGGTCCAGGTAGGCTGTGTGGACCACCTTCCCCTCGTCAATGGCCTTGGTGACTGTTTAAAAGAAATCAACCAGGTTTAAGAGGCAGGATCTGCCCTTAACAAAGCCGAACTGGGTAGGATCCAGTGTCTGTAGGTCCCCAATATCTTTATTTATGAGGTCCATGATGATCCTTTCCATAGCTTTGCAGACCAAGCTAGTCAGGCTTATTGGGCGATAGTTTCCAGGATCCATTGAGGCACCACCTTTGTGGAGAGGGACCACTGTTGCTGTATGCCACTTTTTGGGTACATATCCTGTAGTAAGGCTGAGATTGAACAGTAGTTTTATGTTTGGGTTTAGCTCTTCTTGGAGTTCATGTAGGACCCAGCCCAGGACACCGTCTGGTCCCATTGATGCTGTGTTTTTTGCTTTGGAGAGGGCGGCTCTTACCTGAGCATCTGAGATGTCAGGGGAGGAAGCACTCTGCTGGGATAGATATTTGCCCTTTTGGTGGGGAGGGGGGTAGAAGTTTGCACTGAACCTGTCAGCTAGGATGTTAGCAATGTCTGTGGGTTCAATGTATTTTTTGTCATTTTGGAGTAATTCTGAGCATATCTGGGAATTCCCACCCAGGTTCCTAACATAGCTAAAGAAAGCCTTGTGATTATCCTTAGTGTCCTGTGCAATTTTTCTCTCGAAGCTGGCCCTAGACGATTTTATGAGTGCATGTAGATTTTTGCTAATACTGATCAGAGATGCCTTCCCTTTTTGGGATTTTGCTCTATCATGTAGTAGCTTCCTCCTTCTATTGTATAGTTTGTTTATGGCTGGGGTCCACCAGATAGGACGTCTGCCTTTGGAGGATTGGGTCTTGGTTTTATTTGGGATTGCATGATCCATGCATTCCTGAAGGTGTTCATAGAATGCATTTATAAAGGATTCTGCGGTCTGGGCCGTATTTTCCACAGGCTCGGGGGCTTTGAAGGATTCCACCTTGGTTTTGAGGAGTGTGAAATTTGCTTTAGAGAAGTTTTTCACTGTAGTTTTCTGGGCAGGGGGTGGGGTCGGGATGTGAATATCCAGTGAGATTAGTTTATGGTCTGATCTTACCAGTGAGGGATACATTTCTGGTCTGGAGCATAAAGTCCCCATGTTGGTGATGATCAGGTCCAGTATGTTTTCCCCTCTTGTGGGAGTGGTAACAAGTTGTTCCATAGCATTTGAGTTTATAAATTCTAGGAACGTTTGGGCTAGGGTGTTGGAGCTAGAGTAATGCTCCCAGTCTGTGTTTGGGTAGTTGAAGTTGCCCAATATAATGGTGTTTGATGAGACCTTCATATTTTCCAGTGTTCTCAGGAAGGCTGAGTGGGGTTCCTGGGTTTGGGAGGGTGGTCTGTAGCAGGCTATAAACTGGAAGGCAGTTTTACCCAGTGTTAGTTGCACATGGATAGTCTCTGATGCTTCGTGCTGTGCCACCAACCTGGAGGTGTGGGTATCTTTGACGAATATTGATACTCCCCCTCCTTTTGTGGTTCAGTCCAAGTTTTGGGGCCAAAAAGCATGGTATGTGGTATAATCTGGTAGTGCTGGGGTGCTCTCGGGAGCCTTGAACCAGGTTTCTGTTACTGCACAGATATCGATGTTCTCCATGCTAAGGAGAGTTTCGAGTGCGTGCATCTTGAGGTTTAGACTTCTGGCATTGAGTAGCATTACTCTTAGTTTCTTATCCCTTGTGATACCTATGGAGGTGGGTTTGTCTTTTGAGCCTTGCCTAAAAAAGGCACTATGGGGGAAGCAAGAGCCTTTGCCAATATCCAAAAGCCCAGGGGTGACAGGTGCAAGCCGTCACTAGCGAATGCTCAGAGAGCTCCTCTATGTCTCTTTTCATGTAGTCCAGGGAGGTACATCTCAGGTCATTCACACCAGCATAGACAATGACCGAGTCATATTTGTACTTGTCTTGGAGTGACCTGAGTGCTTGTGTTATGTGGTGGATCCTAGCGCCTGACAGGCAGCTCACCGTGACTTTCTCCTTGTTCAGCCTGGTGAGTGGGACGTCAGTGTGCCTGACGATAGAGTCACCTATTACAAGTGTATTAGGTGTGTTGTTTAGCCTTAAGGGCTGTGACTGTTCAGCACACTGGCTTTGTGAGCTATGTGTTGCGCGTGTTTTGTTTTGGGGTAGCAGTTGCTTGGGTGTCTGCTTTGGAGGTCTCTGCTGCTTAGGCAGATTTTTATTTAGAGCCTCTGAGTATGTTTTTGTGTGTTTATGTGTTTGGTTTGCTGTCGTGGTAGGGCTATGTGAGACTGGAATTGTAGTGAGTGTGGTTTCCTTCTCCTCCTGACTGGTTACGCCAGTACTGAGTTGAGAGAGCTTAGCCTCCAGTTTGGCTATATGGTTGTATCTCTCACATGTGTTGGAATTTGTTGGGAGGAGGAGAGGGTTGTCTGTGTACATGAGGCAGTTGTAACATTGCCTCAAGATTCCCAGATTCACCAGCTGGACAGGAGAGGAGATTGACAACTGACCATTGGACATGCTAGAATAGTATTGGGAATTCCTTTATAATTGAAAATAAGGGCCAATGGGGAACAAGGTAGTCAAGGGGAGTTTGTGAGGGGGGTTAAAATTCCCAGAGTGTGTACACCAATGGTGCAGAGTTTGTGGGAAAAAACAGACTGAAAGCTGTTTGCATAGTTTATACTGTTGTGCTGCAGATGCTGCCTGTATGATTGGCTGAATATAATACATTCCACCTGCCAGCTATATTATTTGTACTTGATTGATTTTATTCTGCTATTTCTTGTTTTTTTCCCTTCCCATTTCTGCCCATTTTAAGCACTGCGGTGTGCAGTGCAAACCATTGCCCAAATGTAAACAGTTCTGCTATTTCTGTTTTTTTTTAATTTTTATTTTTTTGTTTGTTTGTTTGCTTGTCCTCTCCTCATGGGAGCCGGTGCATGCCGCGCAAACCCATTTAGCTAAAGTAAACACTTTTAAGCAAAAATGGACCTCTCCTGGACGAGAACACGCTCCCTATGTCATGGAATAAGTAAATACAGCCTCAGACATACACCCTTGCTTAGCTGTGCTTAGCTAAGCTCAAATGGAAGCCGTGGAGCTCCAATGTGCTTACAGCAAGCATGACACACCCCCTTTTCATGTCAGCTGCTTCTCCTGCTAACACCACTGCTTTATAGCTCCTACATGGTTAGGTGCATCCAATCGTCTCCCATTTTGGTAGTAAGTAAAATGTTCTCATTTGCATATCCCACTGCATTAGTCCCCTGTTACACCACTACACCAGACCCTTTCACCTTAGCAACCAGTGTTACCTCTTATTGTTTTGATTCTGCATGATATACACTATAAATGGCAAAATACAGATTTCACTTAAAATTGTCTTTTCACATTTTTTATATTTTCTGCACGATCTCGTTTGCGCACCGCTGAGCTACTTAAATGGCTAAAATCAGCCAAAAAAAATAATAAACTTTGATTTTTATAATTTTGCAACTCTTTCCATGCCAATGGCCATATTTTTGGCTGTTGGCATGCATAATGATCATATTACATGCTTTACTTTTTGCTGTCATGGCCCCCATTTTGATTCTTCCAGAAATGTACATGGTCAGTAACTGAATACATTTTTGCAACAGACACTGTTCTGGCATGGATACCTGCGTGCTTACTGAATCACTAATTCACCTCATTTACATGGCTTTCACCACCAAATGAGTAATTAGTATTATTCAGTTGTGTCCGTGCCAGAATAGTGCTGGCAGGCTTGTGCATGCCCCCAGCCTTGTTTACTGAATCGCTCGGCGACCATATTCTGTGCAGAATCTGCTGCACTATTCTGGCATGGAAAAAATGCTTTATTGAATCATGGGAATGGAAAATATGAAAACAGAAGGAAATGTGAACTTGAAAAATGTGTCAGTGTATTATTTACAGCAATTTTGAGATTATGGAAAAGAAGATGTAAAGAATAAAAAATATGTGCTTGATGAAATAAAAAGATTGTTAGGATGGAAAGGATGGGAGAAGAAGGTAAGATTAAAATGAAAAATTAATATTATGCTTATCATGTGTCTTCTACAAATATGAGAAGTATAAATATTTTGAATATGGAGATATGAACATGTATATGTTGTGAATATGAAGTTTTAAATGATAAAAAGGAAATGATAATATATATTTTATGAAAAAAAGTTTAAATAATGTAAAGAAACATAAATGAGATAAACTCATCCTTCAGATGAGATGGTAAACCGGGTCTATATCATTTTATCGAATTACTATTCAGCGAACAGGAATTCATCAAACCTCTATTTAGTGAATGGCATGTCACTGAAAGATGGAATCTTTTGTAGGGTAAGGAAGCACTTGGCCAACACCACAACTTTGCCCTTTTCTCCACTGTAGTGCTATCTCAGAGTTGGTATATATAGTTGGGGGGTGTGGGGGCATGAGGCAAAGCCCCCCATGTCGGTGTGTTTGATTTTGTGCGGTTTCTGTTCTGATGTGCCTTTGGCGAAGTGTTTCCATACCCTGGGAAAGATTTCACCATTCACTAAAATGTCTTTCTCTAAATAAGGGTTCAATTAATTGCTATTCGATAAAATGATATAGACCTGGTAAACCAAGGTCCTATCTACTTGATTTGGTGGCAGCTTAGGTCAATATATCAATCTATCTATATATGTATATCTATAGCTATAGCTATAGATATATCTATTTATCTATCTATAAATTCAACAAATAAGCACAGCACCCCAATGCCTGATACCACACTAATTTAATATCATGGATAACTACACAAGGAGTAAACCAGGATTTCTTCCATAAATACAGAGCTTTTACAGTGCTGACAACTTCAATAAGCACATAAACATGCAAATAGTGGTGGGCAAATTCAAAATTACATGTACAAAGATAAAAAAATGTGTACACAAATATCATACTGCTTTGGATAACATGAGCAAGAAGTGTGATTGTTCAATGCACAAAACATCAAACAAACTCATCAGTGATTACCATGTGTCCTCCCACACTCTCAGTAATTAAATATACTAACTTCACAGTCTCAAAACCTTGCAGAAAGGAGAAAACCCCTGAATTATGTATTGGTCGATATTCTGAAGTTTGACAGTTACAGATTTCAACCAGTAATCACCTACAAAAAAATCACCAAAATTTCAGCAGATGATGACATGCATACAGTGGCAAATCATTTAATATTATATATATATATATATATAGATATATATATATATATATATATATATATATATATAGATATATACAAATATCGGCCAGACATCTCTGTGGCACACAGCTATAGACCCCTGACTACATTGCAGGTGACATGAGTTTGCATGGCCACGCAGGTGACTGAAGAGATAACAAAGGAGAATGAGTATGAACAGCCATTGATAGTTTGCTCATCCTGGGATGAAGAAAGCAGTACTGACTTGACACATGGGTGACATGTAGCAGGAGTGTTAGGTGTTTAATCAGTGAAGGTCAAGCCTAGCAAGCCCTTGTTGCCATGTGCAAGTCATACAATAAGCTAAGTAGAAGTCATCCTGTGGAGGTACACTTCCCTTTAGATGGCAGGTATAGTGGAGCTCAGAAGAGCTCCTCCTGCAAGAGCCAAGATGTCCCTAAGAGAGGGAGTGGTGGGGGGTAGGTCACAATGTGGACCAGCAGGCTTGCCCACTCCCTATCTCCTTTCAATGAAGAGTGGAAGAGCTGATTCCTAGGCAGGAATAAATGGTACTAGGGTGTCTCCCAATGAACCAGCTCCTGCTTCCATGGAATGGAAGGGCTGAAGGGCTGATTGGATGCAGGTGGAGTAGACATCATGCTTGGTCTTGCTTGAGGGCAATAAAAAATCAGCCCACTTGGCTTTGTAATTTCAAAATAAAATAAAAATAAACAATATATTTGTTTCTTTTCATTAACAGAGTCAGGCCACAGAGATACGCTAGGAAACAATTTTTTTTTTAAAACAAGAAAAATCCAATTCTGCAGGCCTCTATCATGCCCATGTTTCACCTCAAAGAAATAAATACATCCACAGGTAGCCCAAACAGATTTTTCAGTAAACGTCATAGACTGCTGCTTTCAAGCTGTGATGACACACCCCTCTTTATCCTGGACCGGCGATCAAGGAGCCCCAGTCCTCACCAATGACACTGGTGAGAGGTGGTTGATAAACACGGGAATATATATTATATTTATATATATATATATTTTTTTTTTACATATATATTACATATATATTTATTTTTTCATAACAATGTAATTACTTGTACTTTTTATTCTTTTGTATAACGAGCATAATATCTGTTGTCCTTTTGTGGAGCTTTTCTCCCCGGGCCTCTACTGAAAATGGACATGTATCCAGCTAGACTAGCCCGGTCAACAAATGTAAAATAAATAAAAATAATAAATAAATAAATAATGGATTTATCCAGTATTTCAAATGCAGCTCTCTGCATCCAACACAATTTCCTGTGAGAGCACACAGGGAACATGCTTTATTGGGACTGGACTCTCTGTCTCTCCAGATCCCAAACAAGACCCACCTTGGAGAACTGTGTCCCATTTCCAAGTATCTGGCACACACCTGAATATCTGATTTTTCACACACACACACACACACACACACACACACACACACACACACACACACACACACACACACACACACACACACACACACACACACACACACACACACACACACACACACACACACACACACCTGGGACAGGCTGACAGTGATTCACCAGCTGTGTCCCCTCTGTCCAGATTACAGGGTAGCTGCCACCAACCAAATACTCTATGGCTGTTACAAGGGGTAACCAATTATACTGTGTCAAATTTATACTGATATGGATGGTAGAGTGTGACCAAAGCAGTAAGGCTTTTTGGAGTGGCCACACTGACAGTATAATAAGCACAGGTACTTCAAGATATTAAACGTATTCACTAAAAGACCAGCCACAATGAAAAGGTATAAAATTATTTAATAAGGGATAATAAAAATAGAAAACAAAAAAAGACTTAATATTTAGTTATAATAAACATCAGAATTTTCAGTCACAGTAAGCATAAAATAACACAGTTGGATAGAATCTCACATACTGAAAAATAAATAATACTAAGCTAATCTCAAGGTACTTTTCCTAGCTAAACTAAAGAGAAACTGTCCCTAGTTAACTCACTTAATATCACAAGGCAAGATGTACTGCCGAGATGCTCAATTCCACAAGGCAAGATGAGATGTTCCACACACTGAACTGTACCACTAACAACTACTGAACAACTGAACAACTAACAACTGAACTGTGATAACCGACATAGATTTGTTATATATCATATTCCAAAGAAAAACAAAAACAAACAAACTGCTGCTGGCAGAGTTCTGTTCTTCAGCTGGTCATAGATACATCACATTGAGTCTTCTGACTGCACAGTTTAAATTCAGAATTCTGTTAAGATTCTGCTGTTTTTTTTTAACATAAGCAACTTTTACAAATACATTTTTAATACAAGCATATGTACAAATTAATGTGACCATCAAATGACATAAGATTATTTACAAAACTTCAATCAGTCATGCAAGCATATGCCACACATGCACTGTCTTACTTCTCCTCGTACAGCTGGCAATACCTCACAATGTCATGCAAGCAACCTATTTTTATACAACATTAATTGCAAATTAAGACCCTGGTAGTCATCTCTCTATTTTATATTTTGTCTACATGTTCAAGGAAGAGTACCCAATACATCAACAAACATTTTAAAGGCACATTGCTCCTTTTCCAAAGTAAATCTGTTGCATTCATTTTGGAATCATAATGAAGGATATTAAGCACTGGGCAACTCACCAGCATTTTTGTTGGTTAGGCCAGACTTCCATTTTGGAATTGCAATGAAGGATATTAAGCCCTGGATAACTCACCAATGGTTTTGTTGGCTAGGCCAGACTTGTAAGTGACAGTAAACTGAAAGGATTGGAAGGAGAGCACTCACTGGCACAGGACTGGATTGCCATCAGTTTATCTAATTAACCATTGCGAAGGGGTGTGATCTATTACCATATAGAAGTACCTGCCTACTGAATAGCAGTTCAAGGTATAGAAGACCTACTTTATTGCAAAACTGTCACTTTCATTAGCAATTTCTTATCTCCCTCCTGATATACCCCAGGAACTACCACCCCATTAGCCTGAGCAAGGCTATGGAGCGTATCATCATGGAACTTATAAACAATGACATCGGTAATCTCCAAACTTTGGACCCTACCCAGTTCAGGTTTCTAAAAGGCAGATCATGTCTCCTAAACCTGATAGACTTCTTTAAAGCGGTCAACAAAGCTGTAGATGAGTGTAAGGTGGTACACACAGCCTATCTAAATCTCGCCAAGGTTTTCAACGCAATCCCCCACTCTGGAATTATAGACAAACTCACTAAACTAGGTATAAATCCCTATGTCACAAGATGGGTTGCCAACTGGCTCACTGACAGAACCCACACTGTGAAAGTAGCAGACTCTAAATCCAACTTCAGACCAGTGATAAGTGGAGTACCACAGGGTTCAGTCCTAGGTCCTCTCCTGTTTGGTATCTACTTCTCTGAAGTACAGGCTAACACAGAAGGTCTTTGGCTAACAAAGTTCGCAGATGACTGCAAACTAGGAGCCATAATCAAAACTCCTAATGATGTGCACATCCTACAAAAGGGCCTCACTGAGACAGATGCCTGGTGTCAAAGCCATGGCCTCAAGCTCAATGCCAAAAAGGGCATTGTCATCCCTTTTGGTAAAAACTCTGTACCCATAAACTACCACATAGGCAGTAGTCTACTTTACACCAAAAGTGTGATAAGAGACCTTGGGACGCAGGTGGACAGTAGTCTCTCCTTTGATAATCACATTGCCACAGTAGTCAGGAAATCCTTCTGCGTGGCACACCTCATCACAAAAGGTTTCTCATCCAAGAAAAAAAGAGGTCATTGTTTCCTTCTATTCATCACTCATTAGACCCATTATAGAGTACAAAGCCCCTTTTGGTATGTACCTCACAAGACATCTACAACAACTGGAAAGGCCACAGAAATACCTCACAAAGAAGATTACTGGCCTCAAACAGATGCCTTACGCAGACCATCTAAAAAAACTCCAGCTTTACTCTGTTGCATATCGCCTACTCAGAGGTGATGTCTGCTTAACATACCAAGCTATGTCAAACCCAGAGCTGTTGGACATGCTCCATGTAAGGAAATCCCAATCCCTTCAAGCTACATGCTCTAGGGACCTAAACCTTGTCACCACAATAAACAGAACATGCTGGAGGGATAGATTCTTGTCCCAGAGACTTCCCATACTATGGAACAAACTGCCTATCTATATCAAACAAAGCTCCAAATTAGCACTGTTCAAGAAAAATCTTGATGATTGGATGGGAGATAGGAAATTTATCCCTGGGATCACTTCTGTGGCTCTGCTTGACAGGGGCACAGGAAAATAATTTCCTTGGGTGGCAAACATCAGGGTACATTTGGCTAAGCTTATATAAGCCCTAGGGCCAATAGCCTAGTACCTACCTATGAATCTATGAACCTATATAGCACACATGAGGCTCCTTACCTTAAACATCTTGGGATAATACTTCACCTAAACCAGTTTCTAATATGTCAGAATATAAAGTAAACTCTAGTACAATCATGAGTTACTGACACTGTTTCAGAACAAATTATCCTTTTGAGTTCATTAAATGATCTATCAGCCTCAATGGACCATTATATCTCAACATGGGCCTTCCTTAGTTTCTATCAAGTTTGTAAAACAATAAGCAATAGTTACACAATTAGGCCCAAACTTTCTATAGTTTACAGTTAATCTAAGGATAATCTAAGGAAAGTGTTCTGTCTGTAAGCAGAGAGAACTGGACACTTCCTTGTGGCATCCATCTTTTCTAGTCATGGTCATCTTCCTATAACGTGCCCTTAGTATTTACCTCCCATTATACCTGTCCCATCTTGCTTTTCTTAGCAATAACAGTCAAGTCTGTCTGCCTTGTGGGTTATAACAAAAAATCTGCACTTCTGGTAAGTAACACACACAGTTCTGTGCATGTAAGATAATGACATCCAGTTATGCCATGGCATAGCCAGAGATAGGCCTCCGAAAAGTATCTGTTTCCTTGTAAATCAGATGGCAACACTGTGTACTGAAATATACAATTAGAGATTAAAAAACAGTTTTCTGTAGGGCAGAGGGGAAAGTTTTCTCTGTCATTATCTCTTTGTCTACCTCACCTATGGTCTTCATCAACACATCATTGCTGGGCATGGGAAAACTCTCCAACTTCGAAATGATATTCAGTTTCCTAAATAACTACATAAGCTTATGTGTCCATCAAATTTATGAACTCTTGGGCAGCTTCATTCACTTTGTCATTCTTCTATAACACTTCATTTTCACATTTTTTGAACTTGTACAACAAATTTGTTTGTGGCTCTGGTAAAATATAAGGTCTTAATCTGACTTTCATGCAAGGGGCTATCTCTGTATTATATTATGTTACCTTAGGTCTCAAACACTTTTCTGAGAATACTTGATAACATTCTGTTCCCTGCTTTTTCAGTTTTGGCAAGGATTTATTTAACTGTAGTTTGGATAGAGGCTCCCTTTATGAATTTCAGCTTTCAAGGTCTCTGCAGAATTCTTTGGTTCTGTCCATGGCTTCAGCACATTTATGTAATAAATATGCTCTAGCTTTCATTTTCTGTCTAACCTTGCAGTTCGCTGCATTTATTCTTTTTATCACCTCTAATGGTCTGTGCCATTTGCCCAGAAATATGTTTTCCATAGAGACCACTAACACTAGTGCTGTATTCTCCCAGGTTAAATTCTCTAATCAGTCATCCTTATTATAAATTTGTTGAATGTATTTAACTCTTTGCACACATTCATTTACTATGGTCATTGTCAGCTTTAATCGCAAAGTGAATAGTTGTTCCTTTAGACACTGTGTATTGCAGCTGTGAAAGACAGAAGTTGTGGTTGGGAAATTATACCTTAAGATGTGAATTAGTTATTATTGTTATTATTATTACTACTAATAGTAATAACCATCATCATCATTTTGTTTTCAATGGTTTAAGTCTAACTCATTTGATTTTTGCAACAGATATATGTTGTGATTTTTTAAACACCTTTATTAAATTATCATTTAAAACATACACAAACATACATAAACAGAAAAGAAAACAAACCATATTGACATATTTTCCATTTACTTACATTATGCATCACATTTCATTTCTTTCATTATAATTATCATCAGTCCCACATTACATAAATTGCCAAATTCCTGCCTTCCCTTAAACTTCACTCCTCCTCCTCCTGAACATTATTTTGCATTTATTGTTTCCACAATTTCCATTTACTGCTATGTAATTTACCCCATCCCTTTTCTAAGGATCCCTCTTGTAATTACCTTATCTCATTTATAATATTCAGTACTTCAGATACAGTTGGCTTAGACTTTGATTTCCATTTGTTTCTTCCTTGCAGCCAATAGAATTAAACTTAATGAAGAATTACTGTGTCTAGACAATTCAGACCCTGTGTTCCATCTCAAAAAAAAAAAAAAATAATTTCCTTAGTTACAGCCATTTGCTCAGCCAATATTCCTGAGTTGGAAAATTTTTAAAATTTTCCAACTCATTACACTTCAAAAAACATATGTTCCAGTTTCCTCTTTCTTCCCCATCATACCTCCAGTTTGCTATCAACCTGAGAAAAAATTATTTGAAGTCTGCTTGGAGTACAAAATACCTATATAAACACTTCCAAACAAAGATCCTAAACCTTCTGATCTTTGTTGTATACGTGGGAGCCATACATATGTCCTCCCATTGTTCTCTAGTAAATTGCTTTTCCAGACTCTCTTCTCAATCATGTCCAACCTCCTCTGATTGATTCTTATTGTCGCCATACAATGTTTATGTGCCCTACTAATTATCCCTTTTTTAAAAGCAGCTTCTTTCTAGATTCAACTAAAAACTGCATCAGAACATGTCTTTCACTTAAGATTTCCCTACCCATTTTTCTTTGTCTGTATTCTGATATCAATTCGTAGTAGGGAAGTCAGTCTCTAGTTTACAGTCCAAACATATTCTTGACCTCATCGCAGTCTATTAACGTTCCCTCTCTAGTTATTTGCTCCCAATACCTTGATTCTCATGCCAGTTTTCGCCAGTAAATTCCAGCCCCCTTTTGTATATTTTCGGTACATCTACTTGCAGTCATTGATATTAGCAAAATCTCCTTTCTCCATTCTCATTCAGGCTTAGTTGTTAGGCTACTTTCTGCATTGTTGCTATTACTCTCCTTAAGAATTTTCATCTGAATTCCCACACTCTATTTTTTGAACTTCTCTCCTGTTTCAACATCATCCCTTTCCATTTTGAATTATAACCTTCTGCTTGCATAATGCACATGAGCCTTATTTGTGTAGGTTTAAAATATCCATTCAAATCAGGTAATCCTAAATTACCTTGTCCTACTGGAATGATCAACATATCCCATTTAACTCTTGTCCCCTTCCCTTCCCAAATAAATTCCATCAACTTTTTATTAATTATTGTTCGCAACTTCTTCTCTGGTTGATAAAAATATGCCTGACCCATATATAAAAATAAAGGGAGTAAAAACATTTTCACTGCTTGTATCTTACTATCCATATCCATTAAGAAGACTTATCATTTTCTCAGTTTTTGTCTTATCTTTTGTTTAGTCTCTTCCCACATACCCTTAGCTGCCATAACAGAAGCCATTTTAATCCATACTCCTAAATACTTCACTTTATCAAGTCCCAATAAATGTGTGTAGATACATAATTTATGGCTTTGGCCTATGTTTTATCTTCATTAATTTTATATCTCAAAAAGACTTGAAACTGTCTCAAAATGTTCCACAACACTGATATGTCCTTTTTCTGGGTTTATCTGGTACAAAATAATATAATCTGCAAATAATGCAAACTTTTGCTGATTACCGTATTGATTATACCCTTGAATTTCTTAGTCCCTTAATTTTTTTGCCAGTGACTCCAAATATAATGCAAATAACAAAGGAGAAAGAGGACAGACCTGCCTGGTTCCTCTTTTCAAACACAACTGTCAGAGAGGAATCCTCCCACTTTAATTTTTGCCTCCAATCCCTCATGTTTCCTCCTAATTAATATTATTATTGTATCAGGAAATGCAAATGCTTCCATTGCCCTACTTATAAAATCCCATCTTACTCTGTCAAATGCTTTATCTGCATCAAGACCCACTAACAACAGCAATATTTTCTTACATTCTGCTTCCATCTGGATTATTATTGTTCTATTAATCTTATCAAATGTTTGTTTTCCCCCCACTAAATCACACTGATTCACATATATCAATTTCAGCAACACCTTTGCCATTTTTTTAAGCAGTATAGATATAGAAGTTTTATAATCGTGGTGTAAAATTGAAATGCGTCTATATGAAACTGGGTATGATAGGTCTTTACTGTCTTCAGGTAATACAGTCACAACAACTTTATTCCAAGATACTGGTGCTTCCTTACCTTTTAAAATACTCATAAATAAAATATTCCGGATATGTATCACTTCCTTCCTTCCTAATTCCAAACTTCAACAGGAATATCATCTGTTCTTGGAGACTTTCCCGAAGATTGATTATATATCACCATTTATATCTTATCTCCTATCTTAATTGTACGTTCTTGAACCTCATCTACGTCTAACCTTGGCATTATTAAGTTTTCCATAAATATTTCTATTTATTTACTTTGTTTATTTCCACATTCCTCTGTTATATACAAATTTCCATAAAATATCTGTAATATCTTTAATACCTCTACATGATCTCTGGTTATTTTTCTTGTTACAGGCTCCCGATGTTTGGTGACAACCCTTTCTACTTTCTGTTGCACAAGTCATTATGCTAAATATTTTTTGCTCTGAAGTTATTATCAAAAAAAAATAGTTGCTTAACAGCAACCTTTCAAAACTCATGCATATTATACAGATAATGTCTTATTTTCTCTTTAGCATTCTGCATTTGCACTACTTCCTGTTCTGTGAGATTTACGTTACTCTACAACACTTTAACTTTTGTCAGCTCCCCTATTAATTCCTATTACTTTTTAACCATATCTCTTTCTCTTTTCTTTTAACAATGTTTTTAAACTCCATTTTCATTGTATCATTCTCACTAGCTATAACTTTTGAAGATATTTCTATCTTCCCTAATGATATTACAATAATTTCCATGGCTTTGTTTTACAACAGTACCCCCCTGGTCATTTCATGCAGAAATGGGCATGGCCAGAGTGATTGAGATGCTTTAGTGGCTGTACTGTAGTATGCAAAGGATGCATGATTGACATGCCATGTAAATTTGTGTGTGACATCACACATACATTGCTTGTTGATTGACACATGGTGACATCACTAAAACAATCAGTACGGAAGTGGGCGGTTTTTAAAAACATAATGCATATAATTTGAAAACTTTACCACACCATCTGGGCACTGTCTCCTGACTATAATGGATACATACTAGACTCAGACACTTGTGTTTTCTCTATATTAAGGCATACCTAAGAGAGTTAGTACTTACTAAGCATGCCATTCAAGGTTACGGAATACAACCCCTGGTTCATGTAATAAGTTCTCAAAAGATGTACACTGTTGTTACTAATCCTGAATTTTGGGAGTTGAATGGTGTGCAAATCTGTGAGCATGCACTGGTGATTGGTTATTTAAAAAGTAGTTAGCATTATTTTTACTGTGAATGTTGGTTGCTTCCATCCTGCTAATTCCAACTGCAATGCTTCCCTTTGCTTTATTTATGATGCAGCAAAAAACAAGCACACATTTGAAATTCCTGTTAACCTATTTATCAACATGCAGCAAAAAATCACATTATTAAGCACAGCAAAAAAAAATCACATTGTTAAGCGCAGCAAAAATCACATTATTAAGCTTTCTTAATTCATATAGCATCAAAGATTGAAGAAATGATATTGTATTGCTTTAATCTTGATGAATACAAACATGACATGCTTTGTTTGAATTTTCTTTATTTTGATACTATAAATTTACAAACGTTTCCTCACTTAACCCTTAATAGTCCTCTCGATTCTGAAGAAGCTCCTTTACAGTGCAAAATGTGGACAGGCAGCACCACAGTGCAGAGATAATGGCACACTACTGTCTTGAGTGTTTGTCCACTGACCATACCATAACTAAGCAATTTGGAATGTTATGCGGAGGTCACCACAGTATCATTTTATCCAAAGGACAACATCAAATAGCAGCCTAATTACCAGAGACTAGAAAAATGCATGCTCAGTTATATTTTTTAATTACAGTTACAGCCCACATTAAGGGAAATGGGTTTCCATACTGCTATTTCGATAGTAGAGCTTACATTTGATTTACATCACTTTACATGCTTCCCTTGTCTCGTTTATTAGGACCGCTTTGATGAAACAGCACAGTCGATTTGATTTGCCTACTGTTTCAAATGTTTAGTTAGTACAACAAAATCTAATGTATAATGAAACAGGGTACAGCATAAAGAAAAATGGAACTTAGACCTGTCGATAGGTTTTGTAAATTACAAAAGTAATGGTAATCCCAGATGAATATTCACTCAGATGAAAAAAACATCAAGTTTATTCATCACTTTAAAAGCACGTCACCTGGTGCTGGGTGATGGGCAGAGTTTAAGCAGGCCTTGCTACTGTGCATCCTGAGGGGTACTGTAGTAAAATGAAGCCATTTCCACTACCAACTTCTTAAAGTCCACTCTTTTTAACAGGTAGTTGGGAAAGCACCAGTGTCTCAGTTTTGCTTCATCATCCTGCATTTTTATCGTAGTTTTTATTGGTGCATGATCTGAAATAGTTATTGTGTGTACATCAAAGCTTTCAGTTAAATGCACATGTTCATGTGAAATATAATTTCTGTCTAATGTAGCAGTTATCATACCTTGGGGAATAATATGTTAATTCTATCCAAGTTCCTACTATTGAATTCACATCTTCTATACCAAATATTTTTATAAATGTCTTCAGAAATCTACCATCTTTTGTTATATTTTTCCTTCTAAGTCCTCCAATACATCCTTCCTATTATAAATCAAGTTCCAGTCCCCATCTATAAGTAAAATTCCCTGCTGAAATCTAATTATTTCTTTCAAGATTTTCTTAAGCTCCATAATAGCAATTTTTGGTGGAATATAAATACATGGCATTGTAGTCCTCCTCCCTTGCTAATAGCCCCTTGCTACTACAAATCTGCAATTTTTGCATTGTTCCCCTCTTCTCTGACTGTCGTAGCACCTGTAGCAGTTAGTATTTTTCTTTGTCCCTGATATTCTGCTAAATATCCGTCCTGGAATCCTTTCTTTGTCAAATTTGTATGCTTGTGTCTTTCTAAATGTGTCTCCTATAGCATTACTATTTGCACTCTGCATTGCTTAATATAATTCAGTACTCTTTCTTTTTTGGCTATTCCTGTAAGGTCGGTTATGTTAGAGGATAATATGGCTAGAGTAGCCATTTTTATAAAGTGCTACTGTTCCCACCTATTTATTATACATGACAGTGATGTGCTGTGATCATTTAGAGTTGGATCTTTTGATATTCTGTTCTCTGGCAGGAATCCCTGTAAATGATCTTCCAAGTATTCAAGGCAAAAAGATAATTTTGTCAGATGTTTGCTGTTTTGTAAAACTACATATACCGTATTTCTCTGTAAATAAGACTTAATCAGAGAATAAGACCTAGCATGGTTTTCTAGGATGGTCATGAACAACACACGACGGGCGTGTTGAATTATAAAATAATATTATTGATACCTGGTGACTGAGGTTATCGTATTCTGCTTGCCATTTTTTGGACCATTCAGATACCCAACTTCTTCTCTTTGCATGAAGTTGTAAGATTCTTTCCCCGGGACTCCTCAATGATTCTTACTGTAATCCTCACTCACACTTGATGTTTGAGATCCTTGGACCATAAACACTGGCAAGTGTACTTTGACTGGTCAAAGTACACACAACGCACATAAAACGTATGCACTTGATAATGAACAGGTGTGGTTGTGTCTTCTTAACTGTCACCATTTTTGTTGCCACTCCTGTCTCGTAAGTCTTCAATTAACCCCCCCCCAAGACAAGATGAGTGCAAAAAGAAAGAGCTAGTCCATCGAGTACAAGAAAGGAATCATGTAGGACTCCCTGAGAAAGAAACTGATGGCTTTCTGCAAAGAGAAGAAGTTGGATCTCCGAATGGTCCAAAAATGGTGAGCAGTGTATGATAACCTCAGTCAACAGGCTTATGAGGGAAATGCTAAGAAGTGCAAGTGTGGATCAGGTCGGCAGCCATTATTTCCTGAGATGGAAGACATCATCTGTGAATGGATTGCTAACAGGAGAGCAAAGGCTTTGGTTGTGCACAGGAATGATATTCAAACATTTTCCCTTGCAATGGCACCACAGTTAGAAATATCCCCAGAAGAATTCAAAGCATCACAGCACTGGCTGGATGGCTTCCTTCAGTGATATGAACTGTTTCTAAGAAGATCAACAACACTGTTCAAGCTGGAAGATACTGAAGTTATCAAACGTGCACTTGCGTTCAAGTCCTTTGTTGATGGCATCAACTTATCTAAATACCAACTCTCCAACATGATTGCTATGGATGAAACTGCCATGTTTATGGGCCAAGGATTTCAAACAACAATTGATCAGAGGGGTGCCTCTTCAATCTACATTCCCTCCACTGGTTACGAAAGTGCACATGTTACCTGTATTTTGCAATTCATCTAGATGGAAAGAAAACCCCACCTCTAATCATTAGTAAGGGCAAAATAATAAGATTGAATGTGTTTCAGGCATTTACATTCTTGAAACCAAAAAAGCCTGGTGCACACAAGCAGTTATAAGGAAGTGGATTGATATAATGATGCCACTTGTTTTGCAAGGTGGCAAAAGAGGTCTGCTAGTCAGGGATTCAGCCAGCACTCACCAAGCTAAAGACATGAAGAACTTCCCCTGCATAGAGAAGAATAGACCAAATAATGATTCCCACAGGAATGACTGCCTATCTCCAGACTCTTGATATTGCAATAAACAAGCCATTCAAGGACCATTTGCACATGGAACTCAATAACTACATTGAAAATAGAATGGAGAGAAATCAGCATGGAAACTTTGTAAAGCCTAGCCTGCAAGAGGTCGTGACTTGGGTGAAGAATTCATGGGATAAAATCACTGACAGCTGTGTTGCCAAAGCACTACAAGCAGGCTACATGGACAAGCAGTGCTGATTTAAGGAGAACTCGCTTGCTGGGCATGACAGATTGGGCCAATGGTTCTACAGGAAATGGAGTCGAAAGAAATTCAGGCCGGAATTCAGGGGTTGGAGACTTATGACAATGTTCCAGAAGAAGATGACATGACTGTATTTGAATAACTTTTCTGTTATCGGGGCAACAGAATGGATTGCTTCTGCTTTCAGCTGCCAGCAAGCTCATCAGTTTTTTGACTTTATTGTATTAGGGTAACGTTTCATTATCAAGGGGTAATTACAAAGTATGGCCACTAGTTCTCAGACTTCATTTCTATGACTTCCCATCATTCTTCTCTTACGGTTTGGGTAAGGAATAAAGAAAGCATCACCAATCAAAAAGTGGAAGTTATTTACCTGTTTTATTCCCCTCCTCCAGTACACATGTATTGAGATTTTTCTGCACTTTCTGTCAAGCATGAAATATTGCACTGAAAGCCAAGGTGTAGATATTCTGAAGTTGAAATGTTTGTTGCACTGTTTATGTAGAATTCTCACACAACTGTTAACGCGTTATTTAGAACTGTTGCCCAATAACAGAAAAGTACCAAATAAATGTCAATTTGTGTACATGAATAAATGTTGATTTTTGTACATGAATAAATGTCGATTTGTGTACATGAATAAATATCAATTTTTGTACATGAATAAATTAATAAATGTAGATTGTTGTACGGGGGGGGGGGGTAAATAAGGCATTCCCTGATAATAAGCCCTAATTCGTATTTCGGCGGGGGAAAAAGTATAAGACCTGGTCTTATTTTCAGGGAAATACGGTAGTAGAACTTGGCTAATAAGAAATGATAAAGTATAGGGAATTAAAATAAGGTTCAGACATTTCTTGATTTGTCACCCTGCAATATTCATGTGTGAACATCATGGTATGGGTGTGGGAAAACATGGCCAAATCAGTCTGGATTGACTCATCTCCGTGTCATTCCACTGCACTCATGCCTAGTACTAGCCCAGGATGAGGTACTGAAAGAGTAACACAGTCGAAAGGTAATGCTTTATTTACTGAATGTGATGACACTGGGTCACCTTAACATGAATGCAAAACTTTACCCTTATACAGACTCTTTGGAGTTGTAATTTATAGCTCTGCTCCTTACATCAACAGTAGCAGTAGCAGCAGAATCAACCCATCTACCTAGTCTTAAGTCATTATTGCAATTAAAGTTATGCAAGAAAATCATGCCTGTCAACAGCAATACTCAAATCTATTTGAAAACATATTTTAAATATGCATAAAAGTACACACTGAACTGAGGGAGGTAAATCACCTTCTCAAGGCCACATTTACTTTCTGCAGGTTTACATGTTGTCACAAGGTTTGCAGTACCAAATAATGTTGCATATTTCATGGAAGTTCTTTGAATGTGAGGACATGGTCTAGAAGTCTCTTAGTAAACATTACTAATTTGGTGTTGTAAGGATATTCAAGACTGAAATACAGCCAAAGTGTGTAGAATGAATAATTGAAAATCTACTGCGACATTTCATAAGCCTGATTGGTTGGTTGTGATTTGCAGTTAAAGATGATGTAACACCAAATTCCAACCTATGTTGTATGACATCATTATATATATTGTCATCTTCAGGAAGACAGACTGAACATGTAGTACAAATACATTGCAGTCTTACATTTTGCTGTAGTGAAATGTCAATGCATTTGTTCCTAAAGATAATGAATAATCTAATTAAAACCTGTACAAATTACTAATTAAGTGTGTAATGAGCAGCTGGCATCCAGACAGAGGTTCTTAAACAGACATTATTTGTACTTTATGCAGTGCAGTTGACAATGTCCTTGTCTGTACTACTGTGCAAGGGACGTCTGCTTGCTCTTGTAAATAGCTAAATCTGCTTTTAATGTAACTACTACTCACATACTGCTGCTTCCTTGTTTAAATTGCAATTAGTTTCTTTATAAATGTCTATATAGTTTCTAAACTGACATTGTATAGCAGGGGCTGTGAACCTTGTTTATAAGGGAAATTCCAGTGAACAGTTTTCATCAGTTTCCTAGTACCTGGCACTTCAGTATTTTTCAGACATAACTACAAATTGCACACACACACACACACACACACACACACACACACACACACACACACACACACACACACACACACACACACACACACTTGTAGAATGAAAATGCTCAAGTGTGACTGGACAGTAAAGCTTTGATTCGTTCATTAGGGTTTTCAGTATTACATTGAGGTTGTTCTGAGGTTGTTCATGCAGCCAGAGACCCAGCACAGGACATTTATATGAACTAACCAAATGCACATTATTAAGCAGTAGAAAGTAAAGATGTATATAAATGAGAAAGTCCTCTGTTCTGATATTGCTTCCCAGTACTAATCTGCTCTGGTGTGATTTTTTTTTGATTTTTTTACAAGGAATAATTACATCCTACTTTAGTATGTTCATGATGTTTCAGTGGATAACCCCTGCACAAGACTAGCCCTGTCCTATGAGAAAAGCAGAAAAACAGATCATAGATTGGTGAGTCAAGGAAAGGGGGGGGGGCAGAGACTGAACTACCTAACAGCTCAAAGACAGGCTGCTGAACTGGTTAATTGTTTTTCAGTCAGGAAAATGGTACCCCATTGCCTTACTGATCAATGAGGGGGGGTAATCATGTGTACAATTCTAATGGGGGTTGTGGAGGTTGATCATGAATGTGTCGGTCAGTGAATAGACTAGTCAGGAGAAGTGTTTAGGAGGTGGAGGTGGCTATCAGTTCCAGTCTTTGCCACATTAAATAACAGACTTGAGGAGGGGACCTGCAACAGGATGTTATCAATGCTAGGTTGGATGGATGTCGCTGGAGAAGTCCTCCTCCTGATATGTACGAGACAATGCTAATGCTTTAAATAAATGTTAGGTAGGGAATGAATACGCTGAGGACTCTGATCATTGACAAGATGCAAAGGAGCAGACATGGTACCCATATCACTAGTAGGAGGGGTTAACTACTTTAGGATACAGGGATTGGTTATTTCAGCTTCCATTTACCTGTTGTGTAAATCTCATCAAGTCACGTGACAAGATAGTACTCCTGAGGCACCTCTAAAAAGGGGCACCTGCATCCAATGGGCTTACATGGTTAACAACATCTACATCCAATGGGCTTACATAGTTAACAACACCTGCTTCCAATGGGCTTACATGGTTAACAAACATATTAATACAAAGAAATCTATACTATAACTGTTAAACAGGCAACATACACCAATGAAATCAAAATTACACTTTATGTAAAAGAAAACAAGCTAAACAATAATTATAAATGAGACATATAAAAAATATATACAAGCTTCAACTTGTCCAAGGAAGCCAGCATTGGGTATATATGGAGTCTAAATGCCTTGAAAGCACAATGATTTCAGATTATGCATGCCTCTAATTGTTGCTACAGGACTGTTGAGTTTTATTTCCCAGTGTGCATTGGCAGCAAGTACAGGTCAGTTGAGCTGGAAAAGTGCTTGCTTCCGTGCAAAATCAAATAGTAACTTGTGCTTAATGTTGACTAAAGTAGCACAACTAAAACAAATAAACCACACAACAATGCAAGCATGCAACAAACAAATAAACCACAGAACAATGCAAGCATGCAACAAAGAAATAAACCACACAACAATGCAAGCATGCAACAAACAAATAAACCACACAACAATGCAAGCATGCAACAAACAAATAAACCACACAACAATGCAAGCATGCAACAAACAAATAAACCACACAACAATGCAAGCATGCAATAAACAAATAAACCACGCAACAATGCAAGCATGCAACAAACAAATAAACCACACAACAATGCAATCATGCAACAAAAAAATAAACCACACAACAATGCAAGCATGCAACAAACAAATAAATCACACAACAATGCAAGCATGTAACAAACAAATAAACCACACAACAATGCAAGCATGCAACAAACAAATAAACCACACAACAATGCAAGCATGCAACATCACACTAGCAAAGATTGCACAAAACTCATTGTTTTAGAGGTGAACTGCCCATACCCCCAAATCTGAGATAACCCATAAGTAAGAATGGTAAAATGGTAAAAAGTAAAGGAAAAAAAATAAGAAAAAATCACATTTTCCATTTATGACAAGCCAGCCAACTTTGGTAATTGCACAGAACAGAACATACTACCAAAAACAACTGCCACTCTAAAGTAACAACTTATCTTTGTTCCTAACTTTATAACTTCTTTGGCTGTCCATCTCATCACAAGGGAATGTGATATTCTGTTAATCGCCCTTCTCACAGAGTACCAAAATGCTCTTATACCCAGAATTTCCCAATCTGCTGTAAGCTTCCATTTAAACCATTCTGTCCTAAATTCTTCACCCGAAATAATTTCACGGCTTTACATTAAATACAAAATTATTACTTTTACTCAATACCACCCTTGAACAAAGTAAAAAATAAAAATAAAAATTGTGATAATAAAACCATTCAATGCCTCCAGCATTCTGCAATAATTAACTATGTGGTGATTGGGGTGATATACACCCCAACCCAGTTCCTCCTTCCTACCTCCCACAACCCCCTGGTCAATGCTAATAACTCTAAATAACTGTTTTACCTCAAGAAATACATGTATAGTTTGGAAGATAATCACTGAACTACATACCTGGATGTTGTTGCCCTTAATGAAACATGGCTAAAACCTCATATAAAAGACTCAGAAATTCTCCCCTTAGGATACAGCATTATTAGAGATGACAGCCTAAACAACAAAGCTGCAGGAGTACTTTAACACATATGAAGTATTTCCTCTTATAACAAACTCTACCAAAATACAATAGTGCACTTATCCCTGATATAAAATTAAATGACCACAAATGCCTTTGTATAACTGTTCTATATATTCCCCAGGAAACAATGTACCACACCCTTGAAGACATCCTTTATTGGATCTCACACAATATTACCAATGAAACTGTCATTCTAGGTGATGTCAATATCAACTGGAATACTTTTTCTTCTAACTATTCTTCTAGCATCAACCTTCATGGCTTCATCTGGCTTATTACTTCTCCTATTCACTGTAACAAATCTCTGGACACTTGACCCATTGTTGACTGGGTTCTAGACTCTGATCCTTGCAACTGTACTGCACTGGGCTCTTGAAGCCCTTAGTAATCACTGCTCTATATATGCTATCAAATGTATTACTCACCTTGTCAGATAACAAGTGTATAAAATATTCATACGCTCACAAAGTTTTTAGCTGCTCTCATCTCATTTAAATGCACTTCTAAAAGTCTTGCCACTAGATGAGACAGTAGAAAGGTTCAGTTCAAGTATCCTAAACAACCTTGCTCCACTAAGTAGAAAGGTAGTAAAACCTAACCTTGTCCCTTGGCTTACAAATCAGAGTAGAAATCTTATGTAAAACAGAGACAAGGAATGGAAAGAGTGGCAGAAACATAAAACTCCATAACACCTACAGTGCTTTAAAAAAGTTCATAACCTTACCAAAAAGCAAGTCAACCTTGATAAGAAATAAATATGACCACCTCAAAATTCTGGTTTTGCATTAAACACGTTTTGCACTCAGGAGCTAACAATATCCCTAACTCTTTTCCCAATAACTCCTTAGAGATAGCCATCAAGATTAACTTATACATCATTGAGAGGCAGCCAAATGGAATTCTGCCTTTTCATCTTATCTATCCATCATTACAGGTATCCCTAAAAGCTCTATCCTTGGTCCTCTTCTATTTAATATCATTATAAAATGCTTTCATACTTCTTAGGGTCATAGGAGGTTACTAGGCTAGTGGCCTAAGAGACTTTTTTAAGCCTAGCCATTCATGCCCCAATTGTCCCAGTATTCAATGCCCATGAGCTAGAGGGGCTTTGGTATATGACTATGCCTTTGGGCATGTACAAACTGCCCTTGTCCATAAAGGTCACAGGCAGCAAGCTAGGGTAAATGTGTGATTTCCCATCCATTGGTCCAAACTGCATTTGAATAGGCTTAGGGAAGAACTGTCTTTCACATGAATGTGTGTTTGTTCCAAAGAAGTGGTAATATCTTTGACACATACCTGCCCTGCAATGTGTTTTATTTATGTCACAGATGAGGCTTATATCCTTAGAGCAGGTAATTCTAGTGCTGTTTGTTTTGCAAATGTTTAGCAGATTCATCAGGACTGGATTGGAGAATGGCAAATGTTTAGCAGCTCCATAAAGAGGGGATCGGAGAATGCCTTGTAGGTTAGGTATAGATTGGTCTCTCTGTAGTCTGTAAGAGACCCGGAACAGGGATGGGGCTTTGAGTACAGGGTCAATGCTTTGATATTGGTTCATAGGTAACTACTAGGCTAGCTGCTCTTGGGGGACCATTTTCAGCTTAGCCAAGTTCCCTTCCAAAGGTGAGAATTAAACATCTATACAACAAGCATCCATTGTACAGTATGCAAATAATTCCACCATTATCTGTCTCCCAGACAGTCTAGAAAACTTGCAAAAGATTAAACAAAATACCTTTAACTCTATTGAAAACTGACTTAGTAACCATCAACTCTTTCTTAATCCAAAGAAAACAAAACTCCTTTTATTTTTCCCTAAATCATTTACCTATGAGAAATACAACCTTAAAATCATATCCTTAAACAATGATCCAATTGATGTAGTGTCCTATACACAACTGCTGGGGTTACAATAGATGGCAACTTTAAATATGACCTCCACATACAGAACAATATAAAAAAAACACAAAAAACTAGGAATACTATATAGACCAAAAAATTCCTTACTGCATCCACCAGTCACACTTGCCACTGCATACCTACTTCCCTCTCTATTATATGGTTCTCCCATATTAACTAATGTTCATGCCACCCTAAATTCTAAACTGAATAGTGTTACAAAAGGTAGCTAGATTTGCAACCTAATACAATTCACAGAACACATCACTGTTCTGCACTAAAAGCTCTAAATTCACTACAGTTATCCCACCAATTAAATTATACCCAACTTCTCTTAACACATAAAAGTATTTTTAATTCTCCACCACTGCTTCCCAAATCATCGCCTTCAAGCTTCTGACAAAAAGCTACTTGCTAAGCCTTACAAAAACTGTGATGAACGTATGTACTCACAATGTGTAGCAAAAGTCTGGAAAACGATCAATGCACCAAACAGGACAATACAGCACATTAATTTATAAATTATAACGATAAGAATTCCTCTCTGACTCCTGACTTTGCACTTGCTGTTCTCCTGGCTAATAATTTCATCTCCTTAACTCTCAAACATATATACATTCTATGTCTCCTTTGCTATTTTTTTATTTCTCTTACTCTTATTTCTCTTATTCTTAATCTTGTTTTCCTGATTTATTTCTCCTATATCTACTCCACCTATCATCTCCAACAAATACTTTTTCTGCCCCCCTCCTCATTATCCACTCTTTGAACGTTGCACTCTGACAACTGCTTTATGAAAACATGTCAACCCATTTCAATGCAACATGATATTGCATTTATCTTGTTTTACTGTGGCACAGCAGATAGCATTGTTGCCTCACAGCAAGAGGTTCTCTAGGTTGATTTTCAGCTGGGGTGCCTTCTATGTGGAGTCTGCATGTCCTCCCTGTTTTTGCGTGAGTTTCCTCTGGGTGCTCCAGTTTCCTCCCACATTCCAAACACATGCAGTAGGTGGACAGGACACTCTAAACTGGCCATAGCTGTGAGTGTGCTTACGACTGTGTGGTATGAAAGAACAGCCAAGGCAGGGCTGGCCAACTGGAGGTGTGAACCTTGGCTCAAGATGATTACCACTGATAAAGTGACACCCCAGGAAAAAGGGAATGTGGATGGATGGCTAGATATGTGTATTATTCCATGTTAGATATTTATTAATATTTGTATGAATCTAGGTATTAACATTATATTGTAATATGATGCAAGTTTTCACCTATGTTGATGTATCTTTTGGTCTTATGTGGAGACTTTTTTCTCAGGCCTCAGCTGAAAACAGATACAATTATCATGATAATTAGTACCAGAGGAAAATATAAGTCTGCAGTGACTGCAAAGTAAAACATAGCCAAATTACAAAAGTTTACAATGCTTTCATCCATTAAGTTTGACCAAATGCAGACTTGACTAATGCATTGTTTCAACAAAATGGAATAACAGTTCAACATATCAAATTAAATCTGTTGAATGTTAACACACAGTCAGCAGCTGCACTATGAGCACAGAAATGAAGGTTAAACAAACAAAACAAGTTATGTATATTGAGTGTGTGTGTGTGTGTGTGTGTGTGTGTGTGTGTGTGTGTGTGTATATATATATATATATATATATATATATGTGGTTCCTCTTCACAAAGTCGAACAGCCACATTCTTGAAAGTCATATGGTCGAGACCATATGCTCGAAATTGTGGAAGCTCGACTCTGTGAATGGGGAACGGCATACAGCGCAGAACGGGAGATTTCCCTTTCTGCACTGTAGTGCGATCTCGGAGTTGGAATAAATAAGTAGCGGGGGGTGTGGGGGGTGCAGGGGGGCTTGCCCCCTGCAGAAACACTTTGTTGTGTTACGTTTTTCTGTTTTTCAGCTCCCTTTCATGAAGTCGAGCTTCAGAAATTCGAGCATATGGCTTCGGCCATATGTATTTTGAGTTTTTGAATGTTCGACTTTGTGAAGGGGAATTATATAGATATATATATATATATATATATATATATATATATATATATATATATATATATATATATACATTTAAAGACAGAGCAACTTTGAGTTATAGATATCATTCATGTAAAGTATTGTGTTTTGGGTTAGTGTGGTGGTAACTGCATCACCTGCTTATGCTTGTGCTGTTCCTGAAATATTACCTGTCATCTTACCTGTTTAGTTGCTTCATCCTGTCATATAATCAGTGATTTATTCTGAGGCTGCTACTGATGTACCATTGTGACTTGCCCCATATTTTACCCAAATCCATAGCAGCATTTTGGTCTGAGTACCCACAGGTCATTATTATTTTAAACATTTTTGATTGTCTAGTGTTCATTGTTGTGCACTTATTGTGGCTTCCTAATCAGTTTAATATTCTACATTTTCTAGGAATTATTAGAAAAAATGTCCCTGTGTAATACACTAGGGGCATGCAATAAATAAATAATTGAAGAAAGTATACAGCTGTGTAATGCTGTATATTGGTGTTATCTGACTTTGTAATATAGTATCCTGTTTAAAAACATCTTCATCTGCACTGTTTATGTCTGAAAATATAGCATAGTGGATCAACCTTATGTACTGAAAATGTCCTGCACTCTGTAGCCTGGGTTTGATTCCTTCAGTCCCCATTTGCCTATCATGTGACACTGTTCAAGTCATTTATATAGATATATCTTACTAAGAGACAATTGTGCCTTGTGGATTTGCCAAGTTAACAAATAAATAAAAGTAAATGCATAATGACCCTATTCTAATCTAAATTATTTTTTACAACATCTATCCATTCAGCTTCTGTCATATGACCACAACATTCAAAACTTTCACTCTGATGAAGTGAACCAGAAATGCACTGTGATGATTTGCACAGACAACTCATTTCTGTGACTAGCTGAGCAAAAAAGTTGGTCATGAAAAGTTTTACTTCCACCAATAACCACAAAAAGAACGTCAGGGCTGAGAGCATATGGAAGACCTCTTCCTCCTTAATAGATCTGGATTGAAGGGTATTAATAAAAAGGTTATATTTTCCAAGATATTACTACTGTATCACAGAATATCATGCCATGTACTGCTTCTGTACCTCTAAACGCTGACAAGAGAATTGAGAAACTGGAAGACGGATAACTTGAGTAAACTTCCATGCCTTAATGAGTAAATGGATGCAACTGTTCAGCAAAGATCCTAACGCAAAGGATAAACAACATTAACTGCAAGGTTCATATGGCAAAAAGAATAACTGAATTTCAAAAATGATATTTCTGAATGACATGCCAAAGCTTTTTTTCTCTCTCACTAGAGCAATGATATACTAATTTTTCGTGACACAGGGACATGTCATCATTTGATCAGTGGCATATTTCAGCTTTCAATAAATACAAGTCTGCCTTTCAGCCTTTAACAATTACATTACTGCTACATAGTGTGCCTTTCATCACTAGAGGTACTTAACCTTGGCACTTTGGCATATTACAGTCCATTGTGCTGGGTGTATAAACAGCATTCTTTTTTCATAGATACCAAAAGCACTTGAAAGTATGACCTCTCATTTCCCCATTTACTTTCTTAAAGTTCTTTTATCAACACAAAGACTGCATGATTTTTAAAATGTCAGTATGTGTTCAAAGTGTAGCATAAAATTATCAACTAACTGCATTCCACATAAAATATATGTTCAGATGTTCAGTGTTAGTCAGAGAAATTCTAAATACCACAGAATGCAATTACCAAAACTGTATAAACACAGCTGTACTACACTATTATTTGTCTGCTTTAATTAGCAAATCTAATAAACACATTTCAGAATACCCTTAAGCAGATTTTCCTCCCAAAGTGTTTAATTTTTGGCTTTCAGTTCCTCAGCAGTCATTAAACTTTCATTCTACTTTTATACTGTATTAATCTTAAACAGTACTCAAACAGAAGCAGCCAATAACTCGCTATAAATGGTAAAGTTGCAGAACTTACAAAAGATGATGCTAACACTGCAACCAATTTGTCCTGATATAATGCCATAACCCAGAAAAAAAAGTGTTACATAGCAAAACAATTTCAGTAATGTCTTAATATTCTGCACAGAAAAAAACATGGCACTGAACTGGGCTTATGAATTTCTGTAATATGTCACAGCTGTCTCTGCGTTATTTCATTCTTGACTCCCTGTTGCATGTCTGTATATTAAAATGTTTTCAAGATTCTCTCCTACATTTCTCTTAATATTCCTAAACCTCCAAATCAATGATGTTCCCCTAGCAACTGTGAAAGAATTACATCTTGCCTTAACCTGCCTTTCCAAATATATGAACCCCATCACATATCAATCTGATAGACTGATGGAAAAGCTCAATTGAAATATTTTTGTCTGATAGTATTTCTCTGAATTGCAGTACTTAATTCTGAGTTGAGTTAGATTAAGGACCTTATGTCTGAAAATTGCAACAACTAAAATCCACTTGGGCTTCGCTTCAGAAATCAAACTGTAAGCACACTATATTTTGTCATATTTACCCTGCCTACAAAGAATTAATGATGGCTAAACACATGAATCATTTCTGGTGCAGGTTAGACATTATTCTTGATAAAGAAACATGCTTGTTTATTGGATGCATTTATCAGTGCACCAGACTGCAGTACTGTTACAGCAAACATATTTAAGTCTACTTTTCTATGATGATCTGATTTAGAAAATGAGACCAGCATTTTCCCTGAAGCTGTATTAATGACTGATTTTAAAATGAAATCTTATTTACAGATTTAAGTGCAAAAACATACTGCACATTGTAATAGTGTAACTATTTAATATGCAGCAGTTTGTTTCTGTGGATAGTTAAGGACAACACCCGATTATTGATTTGTAGCGTTTTATGAAAATATGTTTAAGCTTGTAAACACTCTGACATGCACTTTCACTATACACATAATACAAGATATCCCTCCGAGTGTTACTAGCTATAATATATTTCACATGCTGATCTTACAGCAACAATGTTTTTAGATAATGAAACTTAATATTAGTAACTCTTTTACAATGAATAAAATAGAAAAGTCAATAAATAAATGCATGGCTTTCATGATGCTGTTTATGTATTTATTTATTGACTGTTTGACATTTGATTACCAGGAAAGTCTAAATGGGTAGGAGCCCATTTTCAGTGGAGGCCTGGAAAGCAAAGCTCCAAATTATTACAAAACATTTTAAGAACAATAATTTTTACAGTCTTCAAAAATAAAACAAAAACATCTGCAGTTTAAATAATTCTAACAAATTAGTGATAATATAAAAACATTGGTTAAGAATCGATACAAGTTGTATGACAACCATTTAATATTTATTGAAGTTGTAGACAGTTTCTAGAGAAATTAAAGCTAAGTTAGTCTAATACAAACAGGAATTTTAATATGAAGTGGGGGGAAAACAAGCTTATGGTATACTTAGAAAGTCAGGGAAGAGAATCTGATAGAAGTAAGGAAGTAAGTGAAGAAGGGAGACTAAGGAGGTACAAGGTATTGAAAGGTACTTGTTTACATTTAGGGATAATATTTATTCTGGTTTTCAACAAGAACAGAGCCAGATTTTAGCTAGGAAGTCTTTCAGAGTGATTTTGAAACATGGGAGGGAGGGTATTGATCTGATGGATACTGGTAAAGAGTTCCAGCCCTTAGCAACCTTCTACAAGTACAGAAAATTCCCAGCAGATTTGATAGGTTTGTAGACAGACAGGAGTCTTTGGTCACTGGATTGTAATGATCAACAGGGAATATAGTTGTGTAGAATGTTTTTTAGTGCTGGACAGGCATATGGATGCTGGATAATTTTATAGGTGGTAAGACACTGTGTATATGTTAGTTGATGAGCCAGTTCATAGGATCATAAAATCATACGATCGTAGGAGGTTACTAGGCTAAGAGCCCTGGGGCCCTTAAAAGCCTAGCCAAGAGTTTATCCCCGAAAAAATAAACTTCAGTCAGCACCTGTAGCTCGTGTAAATGAGGGACACAGGTGGAACCCCTGGGACAAATCTGTGGTTTCCCATTCACTCATCAAGGTTGTGCTTGAAGAGTGTCAGCGAAGCACTCTGTTTGATATGTATGGGAAGTCTGTTCCAGGGATGGGGCAGCCTCTGGGAGACAGACCTGTCTCTCCAGCAGGTTTTGCTGATGTCGCATATCATATTTAGGTCTTTTGAGTGGATAATGCATGAGGAGTTAGACTTACAGATATGGAGCATCTCTAGTAGGGTAGAGTCCAATACTGCCTTGTAGGCAAGACACAGATCACCTCTGAGCAATCTATATGATACAGAGTAGAGTGACAGTGATTTGAGCCTGTCCACATAGGACAGGTGGTAGAGGCCATAGATTCTCTTTATGAGGTATTTCTGTGGCCTTTCCAGTTGGTGCAGGTATTTGGAGAGGTACATACCAAACAGGGCATTATACTCAATTATTGGCCTAATGAGGGAGGGGTACAGAGAGGCAATAACCTCCTTTTTTCTGGATGCAATCCCTTTACTTATGAGATGAACCAAGTAAAAGGCTTTTCTGATCACTGTCGCTACATGATGGTCGAATGTGAGATTGTTGTCAACCTGAGTACCCAGGTCTCTCACCACAGGATGTGTGCTTATGAGGTTGCCGTTGATGTGGTAATAACTAGGAGTCGTGTTTTTGCAGAATGGTATGATAATGCATTTTTTTGCATTCAGCAAAAGTACATGACTTTGGGACCAGTCAATTGTTGCTGTGAGACCCCCTTGCAGTATGTTCGTATCATTTGGGGAGTCAAGCACCCAACTTACAGTCATCCACAAACTTGGTCAGCCACAGGCCCTTTGTCTTTGCCTGGACCTCTGAGAAGTATATGCCAAACAGTAGGAGTCCCAGGACAGATACCTGGGGAACACCACTAGTGACAGGTCTGCTGTTGGAGGTGCAGGTGCCTATTTTGACCTTGTGTGTCCTATCAGTGATCCATTTGGCAAACCACCTGATGACATAGGGATTTATGCCAAGTTGTGTTAGCTTTTTGACGATGCCCAACTAGGAGATTGTGTCAAAGGCACTGGCCAAGTCAAGGTAAGCTGTATGTACTGACTTTCCCTCATCCAGGGCATTGGTGACAGTCTCAAAGTAGTCATCCAGGTTTAACAGGCAAGATCTGCCCTTGATGAATCCAAACTTGGTGGGCGTCACATGCTTGAAGATTTCCTATGTCCTTGTTTATGAGATCCATAATAATATGCTCCATGGCTTTACAGATCAGACTTGTCAAGCTAATGGGGTGATATTTTCCTGGGTCACTAGTGACACCACCTTTGTGCAAGGGGATGACGATGACACTTTTCTAATCTTCTGGAATGAAGCCTGTACTTAGGCTGTGGTTGAATAGGGTGCTCAATGGTGACGCTAGTTCTTGCTGGAGATGGTGCAGAATACAGCCTGAGATACTATCAGGTCTCATGGAAGCTGTGTTATTTGCCTTGGATAGGGCCTTTAACACTTGATCTATGGTGATGTGAAATGCAGGACAAGTATTGGGGATGTTGAATGGGCCTTTGGGGGGATAGGGATAAAGTTTGTGCTGAACCTATCAGCTAGAAAGTTGGCTAAGTCAACAAAAATCAGTGTAAGTGGTACTGTTAAGTACTAATTTGGAACAAACCTGGGCTTTGCCATGGAGGTTCCTGATGTAACTGAAGAAGACTTTGTGGTTTCCCTTTGTTTTGGTGGCTAGTTCCGATTTATAATTGGCTTTCGAGATTTTTCACTAGTGATCTAATTTGCTTGTTGAGGCTGAGGAGGGAGTTTTTCCAATTTGGAATTTGTTCCTTTTTACCCTTGGACAACAGTTTCTTCCTTTTGTTGTAAAGCCTGTTGATAGAAGATGTCCACCAGACAGGTTTGTGTTTCCTTGAGGAGTAGGTTTTATTTCAAGTTGGGTATGGCTGAGTCCATGCAGTTGTACAGGTGCTTGTATACTGCATTGGTGTACTATTCAGCATAGTTGCCTGCATCCCTGAGAGGGGTGGTGGAATGAAACTACTGATAATCTCCCTTTGGAGGTTATAGTCAGCTTTTGAGATGTTTTTTAACCTGGTTATGGCTGGGGAGGGGAGTTGGGTGGGATAGAGACTTCAAATGAGACAGACTGATGATCTGATCTCACCAGGGAAGAACATACTATGGGAGTGGTCCAATGGTCACCCATGTATGTTATCTCCCCTAGTGGGTATGAGACAAGCTGGTCTAGTGTGTTAGAATTGATGAAGTCAAGGAATTATTGAGTGATTGCATTAGTGTAGGAATAGTTCACCCAGTCTGTGGTGTAGTTGAAGTCACCAAGGATCAGGGTGATAGGGGATACCTTGATGGAATCAAGTAGGTCCAGGTAGGAGGAGTGGATGTCTTGAGTCATGGAGGGTGATTTATATCTGGCTATAACTTGGATGGGTGTTTTGCCAACTGTTAGTTGCACTTGGAGTAATTCCAGTGTGTCATGCTGGCAAACCAGTCTGGAGGTGTGCCTGTCCTTAATGAAGATAGAGACTCCGTCACCTTTAGTCTTTCCAACCTCATTTTGGGGTCGGGAAGTGTGGAATAAGGTACAGCCTGGTGAGGCAGGGGTGCTCTCTGCAGTCCTGAATCAAGTTTCCATGACTGCACAGACATCAGCATCTTCCAGTGTGAGGAGAGCCTCCAGTGAATGCATTTTTAGGTTAAGGCTCCTTCCGTTAAGCAGCATGGACTTCAATTTGATTTTTGACAGATATTTTATGCTGGAAGATTTGTCTTTGGGACATAGCCTAAAAAAGGCATAATGGGGGAGGCCAGAGCCTTAGCCAGGATCCAGAATCCCATGGGTGACACGCGGAGGTCATCTCTGGTAAAGTGTCGAGGCCTGTCAACCATGTCATCCCAAGAAGACAGATAATGGATCTCCTTGGAAAGACACCAGAAACTAAGCCAATTGTTGAAGTCAATTATTTTTTGTCAGTGTTGTGGTATCATTTTTGGTGAAGGTAGGATGCTGCTTATGGCTAGGCTCATACCTGACTGGGACACATACTCTGAGAACTCAATTATGTCTCTCTTCATATAGTCCAGGGAGGTATATCTCAAGTCATTCACACCAACATGGACAATGACAGAGTCATACTTGTATCTGTTGTGAAGAGACTTAAGTACGTGTGTGATGTGGTGGATTCTGGAACCAGACAGACAACTGACTGTGACCTTCTCCTTGTCGAACCTGGTGAGAGGGACATCAGTGTGTGTCACAACTGAGTTGCCAATGACTAGTATGTTTGGTTTATTGTTATGCCTTATGGGCTGTGTTGGTTTATCGTTATGCCTTATGGGCTGTGTTTGTGAGACACTGGTATGTTGTCTGCAGTTCTAACTAATTTAAGCTTTTTAGTGCTGTACACTGGTGGGTTCTGAAATGAATATTTGCTGCAAATTTAGCAATGTTATTATAGCTTTGTTCAAGGTTTTAATTTTTGTGAAGTTTGGAGGTTAGTAAGGATGGGAACATCATAAAGAAGTGTGGGGAGGAGATAAGTAGTGGCAAATGTAGTTTGATTTGGTGAGAAAGTTTTTGGCTCTGCAAAGCATCCCTAGTTTTTGATGAGTTTTTCTTATGCAATTTTACATATGCAGGTTGAATGTAAGATTATCATCTACTATCATCCCTAATAGTTTGTTATGAAAAGTGACTTCCATGGTTGTATTATCAAGAGAGAGGATTTTAAATTTTGTTTTGTCATGAGAGAAGGATTTGGGGGGAAAAGTAGTAGTTTGGTCTTTTTTGGGTTGAACATGAGTTGTGAGTTACGAAGGCATATTTCAGTGGCTTAAAGTAGTTAAAACTTTCTGAATAAATTTTGGAGGTGTACCTTGTTGCCAGGTATGCAAATGAGAGTGCACTCATCTGCATACTGTATAAGGGTAGCCTGTTGTGTGGAAGTATAGACGATGTTGGTGAAAATGTTAAATAGAAGGGAACCAATGATAGAGCCATGTGATACACTGTTGGAAATTGGAAGGTAAGGAGAGAGCTTGAGTGCCATTTTACTGACTGATACCTATTGGGCAGGTAGCTTCTGAAGCAAAGAAGTGAAGGGTTATAGAGACTTACTGAGGGCATTTGAAGTAGAAGAGAATTTGATAGAAGTACAGAAGAAAGTGAAGAAGGGAGAGTATGGAGGTATAAGGAATGGAAAGGTACTTGTTTACAGTTTGTCATACATTCAATACAGTGTAACAAACTGTGCTGAAGGCTTTAGACAAGTCTAGAAATAAAGAGGAGACTAGTTTGTCATTATCTCTAGCTTTATTGACAGTTTCTATATAGGTTAGAAAGGCAGTGCTAGTAGTATGGGAAGGATGGAAGCCATGATGTGCAGGGGATAGGAGTTCTTCCTGCAGGAGGTAGTCTAGCAATTGTTTTTGAATACATTTTTCAATTTTGGTGAGAGGAGATAAGATTGTTATAGGTCTAAAGTTATCAATATCTTTTGAATTGTCTCCTTTATGCAGATGGATAATGTATGCAAAATCCCAAAAAGGGAAGGCATCTCTGATCAGTATTAGCAAAAAACTACGGGCACTCATAAAATCGTCTAAGGCCAGCTTCGAGAGAAATATTGCACAGGACACTAAGGATAATCACAAGGCTTTCTTTAGTTATGTTAGGAACCTGGGTGGGAATTCCCAGATATGCTCAGAATTAGTCCAAAATGACAAAAAATACACCGAGCCCACAGACATTGCCAACATCCAAGCTGACAGGTTCAGTGCAAACTTCTCCCCCCTCTCCCCACCAAAAGGGCAAATATCTATCCCAACAGAGAGCTGCCCCCCTGACATCTCAGATGCTCAGGTAAGAGCCGCCCTATCCAAAGAAAAAAACACAGCATCAATGGGACCAGATGGTGTCCCGAGCTGCGTCCTACATGAACTCCAAGAAGAGCTAAACCCAAACATAAAACTACTGTTCAATCTTAGCCTTACTACAGGATATGTACCCAAAGAGTGGCGTACAGCAACAGTGGTCCCTCTCCACAAAGGTGGTGCCTCAACGGATCCTGGAAACTATCGCCCCATAAGCCTGACTAGCTTGGTCTGCAAAGCTATGGAAAGTATCATCATGGACCTCATAAATAAAGATATTGGGGACCTACAGACACTGGATCCTACCCAGTTTGGCTTTGTTAAGGGCAGATCCTGCCTCTTAAACCTGGTCAATTTCTTTGAAACAGTCACCAAGGCCATTGACGAGGGGAAGGTGGTCCACACAGCCTACCTGGACCTCACAAAAGCCTTCAATACAATACCCCACTCGGGCATTATAGATAAGCTCACCAGCTTAAATATAAACCCCTATGTCACTAGATGGGTTGCAAACTGGCTCAAGGACAGAACCCACATGGTTAGAATTGCTGGAGCCATGTCAGACTCCAAACCAGTTACAAGTGGCGTCCCACAAGGCTCAGTCCTGGGACCTCTTGTTCGGTATATATTTCTCGGCGGTACAGGCCAACACGGAAGGACTGTGGCTGACCAAGTTCGCAGATGACTGCAAACTGAGCACCATAATCAACTCTCCAGCCAACGCAAGCATCCTCCAAAAGGACCTCATAGAAACAGACAACTGGTGCCAGAGCCATGGCCTCAAGCTAAATGCCAAAAAGTGTATAGTCATCCCCTTTGGCAAAAACAAAGTGCCCACAAATTACCACATAGGTGGAAATCCATTAAGTACAGAAGAAGTCATTATGGACCTGGGGACCCAAATTGATAGCAATCTCTCATTTGACAACCACGTGGCCAAAGTGGTTAGAAAAACATTTTATATAGCCCACCTAATCATGAAGGGATTCACATCTAGATCAGGGGAGGTCATCGTACCTCTTTACTCATCCCTCATCAGGCTCATAATTGAGTACAATGCCCCTTTTGGGATGTACCTTACCAAACACCTGCAGCAACTGGAAAGACCCCAAAAGTACCTCGCCAAGAGGATCAAAGGGCTCAAACAGATGCCATATGCTGCCTGCTTAAAGAAACTCCAGCTCTACTCAGTGGCATACCGCCTGCTCAGAGGCAATCTGTGTCTGACGTATAAAGCCATGTCCAACCCGGAATTAATGGACATGCTGCACCTCAGAAAATCCAAATCCCATCGAGCTACGCGCTTGAGAGACTTGAACCTCAGCACTGAAATAAATAGGACATGCTGGAGGGACAGATTCATAACCCAGAGGCTCCCTTCACTCTGGAATAAAATCCCAGTCCAGGTTAGGCAGAGTCCCACATTGACTCTCTTCAAGAGGAATCTTGATGAGTGGATAGGAGATCGTAGGTTTACCCCGGCTATCACTTCTGTGTCACTGTTAGACAGAGGCACAGTATACTAACCTCAAAAAAAGGCATAGCAAAATTAATTTAAAATGGGTGGCAAAAGCCAAACACACTCTGGCTAGGCTTATAAATGCCCTAGGGCGGATAGCCTAGTATGAACCTATGAACCTATGAACCTATGACTTTTTCCAGAGAGAGGGAATGTAGGATTCCTAGATTGACTTATTTATAAAGACTGAGACAGGATAGGTAATATTATTGGCTGCCATTTTTAAGTATTGGTTTAGAAGGTCATCAGCTAAAGAACAGTACTGTTTAAGTTTGCTTAAGAGTAGTTTTAGAGATGATGTCAGCATAGGTTTGTAGGTGAAAGTAGTTGTAGTAATATGTGGCTATTGGGCAGGATTGGAATTAGATGTTGAGGAATCCTTGCTTAGAGATGCTCTACTATCTATAAAATAAGAGTTGAACTGTATTGCAGTTTCAAGTGGAGAGTTGTTGGGAGAGGTGTTTGGGTTAAATTTTTGGCCGGGATGTAAGATTTCTTTAATGGATTTCCAACATTTTTTAGGGTTCTGTTTAATATTATTCTGAAAGTTATTATAGTATAGCTTTTTTTGTCTTCACTTATTTGCTTTTTAGTATGATTGTGAAGCATTATAAAGACTTTAAGAAATAGAAATGTTTTATATTTTTTTTCTTTCCATGTTTTTTCTGTATCCTGCATTAGCATTCTACTCTTTTTGGACAGCCAAATTGCATTATTTGCTTTTAGTCTCTTTCTATTAGGAGGTGCAAGGCTATTTAGGATGTTTAGAAAAGTATTGAATTCATTTTTAGGAAGTTCGGTTATTAGATGATAGTGTAGTTATGAACATTTGTGGGTTAAACTTGGAAAATTTGTGTGTTATTTTATAAATATGCCCCAGGATTCATGAAGCTTGTGCCATGCGCCGTAGTGTCGGCAATCTAGCGCCAAATATGGCCGTCGAGCAATTCAAGTAAGAGCTGTTTCCATGAGCACTACCAGCGTACACCAGAGCTATGCATCTGAAGGTGCTTGTATGCTAAGTACCCCATGTACAGCAGTGTAGCATGCAAATGAAGGTATATAGCGATTCATGAAGTGGTGTAGGAATAGCGTAAGCATGCAGAAATGTAAACCAAAAAAATGGTTTACATTTTTTCAAACAGAACATCGGAGCCATGAAAGCGGACCAAACTTACGTATTACAATGTTAACATATGCCAGTGGCTAAATATACAGCCAATGGCATAAACAAACATGCACAACACATAAAAAATAACATTTAATGTCATGGCCACACTAACACAAAGTACAACCGCAGTGCATGGGTGCGCAAACAGGAACACAAGGAAAATATATTTAGATGTCATAAAACTGCAATGTAACACAAATCATGATTTTGCCATAATAGTCAATGGCATGCATGCTACACCACAACCAAGGTGCAAGGGTTGCTAAGGGTCTGTGACAGTGTCCCATGTGGTAACTAGGAATTAGTAGTCAATGCCATGCAAATGAGTTAAGTAAAACTGAATCGCAAACGTCCCGCCGGAGTAAGGATGTACCACACGGTGCAGCGGTGCAACACCAAGGAGTGGTCTGGAGGTAAACATGACATCATGAGAGGTGTGTGCCGCCATAGCTGTAAGCACATTGGAGCATTGGTAATCCGGGTTGTCTGTTGCTAAGCAAAGCCGCAGGATAGGGGTGTGTACCTAGCCATAGCTATGCTTAGCTGAGAGCACCCAAGGTGACCGAAAGTGCATGTGAACATGGATGAAAAAGCACTCAAAAGCCGGAAATCGGGCACGCACGACGAGCAACTTAGGTGAAACAGGAAGGTTACGGGAAGACAATAAGAAAATGCTGCAGCATGGTAATTGGAGTACAAATGAGTAACTAACACCTAGAAACTCACAGTGGGCCATAGACAACAGCTAACAAGACTGCTAGCAGCTACCTGCAGAACAGGAAAGGGGAGGTGCCTTACAGCAATGAAAAGAGAACTGTCACAGCAGAACAAAGCAAACATGCTGTAGATCAGCTACATAACACATTTCCCAACACAATCCTGGGTTGTGGAAGCACAAAACAAGAAAGGCGGCAGCTGGATGCATGCCTGACAATGGGAGGTGAATCTGGTTGAAAATAGAAGGGCAATAGATGAATCACGGCAGACAAGCGTAAGTCAGCAAAAAAGGCCCCACAATAGCAGTACCTGCCATAAAACCAATAATTAAAATACCCTGCAGCTGGAATAGCACAAACACACCCAATTACACCAGCATCATCCGTTGCACAAAAGTATAAGTTGTGAAAGCCCCACACACACACACTTGTGTATTCCCAGACACTCTGCACCATTGGTGTATACAGACGGGGAACTTTTAATATGTATATGTTAGGGGCTGCCATAGCTTTGATTCACCAGCATGTGTTGGATACTGACGGTGGTGTGGAGGGTGATGCTGACAACCATCTCAGGCACCGGAGGAGGAGAAGAGTGTTCAGATCCAGGGTCACCTACCAGGGGCTACATGATCTGGAGATAGTAGAGCGCTACAAGGTGGACAGGGACATCATACAGCAACTTGATGAGCTGTGCCGGCCACGCCTCAGAGCCAGAAGTAACAGAGGGGAACCCATCCCAGTTGACACGAAGGTATGTGTAAGCTTGAGAATACTAGCCACAGGTACCTTTCAAAGGCCAATTGGTGATATCATGGGGATCTCACAAGCATCAGCATCCAGGGTACTCCACCAGTTCCTGGATGCCATGTTACCACATGCCAATAAGCACATACACTTCCCCCGAATGCAGGAGGAGTTGGCATATGCATCTCTTCCACCATGTGACAGACTACCCGGAGGTACTGGGTGCAATAGACTGCACGCACATACACATCAAGTCATCCCCCAGTGAGCAGGGTAGGCACTACATAAATTGCAAGGGATTCCCCTCCATCAACTGCCAGCTCGTGTGCAACGCCCAGAGCATTATCATGAATGTGTGTGCTGCAGTCCTGGAAGCTATTACGACTCCCACATCTGGCATGCCTCACAGCTGTATCAGGTATTTGCAAGGAGGGACATCCCATATGGCCATCTGGTGGGGGATGCTGGCTATGCACTGGAACTGTGGATGATGACACCCATCAGAAATGCACACACAACCATGCAAGAACACCATAATGAGGCACACGCAGAAACCAGAATCATCATAGAGTGCGTGTCTGCGATGCTGAAATCACGGTTCCGTTGCTTGGAAATATCTGGTGGAGCCTTGCAGTACTCTCCAGGAACATGTGCCTACATCTTCATAGTATGTGCCATGCTACAAAATATGATCCTGCAGAAACAGCTGCAGCAGGTACAAAATGGTTAAGGCCCTCACAGCCCACCACCATTGCCAAGGGACCTACAGGCACAGGGGGGCTTAGACCACAAACACCCTGTGCTAGTCCCAGTAGGCAGACGGAGGCATGCCCAGTATGCCCAAGCCTTGGCAAAGAGGGAACATATAGCACACACACTGACAGTGTAGGCACTCATGGACTGACACCCTTCTCCATCTGCACACACAGCAAACATGGATGGCACACACACACGACCACCTGTAAATTGTCATGTATAGGTGGTCTACTGTGTGCATCCTACATAGGCAGCCCTCAACTATTGCACACACAACCGCCATTGGCACAAGGTAAGTCAATACCTGAACAGTATATTAAGCTATCAGCATGTGTCCATACTGTATGTACAGGTTCATAGATACATAGGTAGGTACATGGCCAACCGCCGAGGCCACTCATAAGCATAGGCAAAATGTGTCTGCTGTCACCACCCCATCGATCAACTAACTGTCCACCTGTGGAGCAGAGCCACTTGCGGGATCCCTGGGGTCTAGCTACTGTTCACCACCCACTCTGCAAGGATTCCCTGGAGTGTTAGTGAGAGATTTTGTATAATGTAATCAGGGATGTATTTCCAAATAATAGGGAGTATCCATGATAAGAATCTTCACAGATGTGTACATGTTACATAGTATACCTTAAACAAAGCTTGCATATATAGGTAGTTTTCCACAGAATAATAAACATGTGGAACACACAACCGCTGAAGTGTGCGTTCATCACCCTTGCACTACTAGTGCCTGCTCTGAGAGGTAAGATATCACTGCCAGAATTAGAACACACAACCATGTACACATTCATCACAATAACATACCACTAAGCTACCTGAGATGTACCAATGGCAGTCATGTATACTGACAGGATAAAACACAAAAGGTAGGAATGTGTTAAAATAGGATAAACCGGCATGTACACAATGAAAGGTGTATGTTTTATATATATATATATAATATATATATATATATATATATATATATATATAGATATACACAATCACATATATATATATATATATATATAGAGAGAGAGAGAGAGAGAGAGAGAGATATGTCTATATATGGGAATATACATATATATGTAGATATATAGATAGGTTAACAACATCTACATAACCATGGAGGTACATATAAATGAGATACCTACCACATAGCATTTGCTTTACATACCGACGCACGTAATCCCGAGGCTTAAGGTCCAAAAGAACACAGTACCAAAACGCCAGATGCGTGAGGTGTAATCTCACGATGTTAATGAACAGTTAGTCAGTGCTTCTGGTGTTGCGGTTTGGGTACGTTACTGTGTGTACATGTGTTTCTTAGGGCTGTAGTGTGTGTAAGTGTGTGTTCTGTGTGTGGTGTGTGTTGTTCGGGGACTGTAATGTGTTTTTGTGGGTTAGCTTTGTGCGTCTGTTTGCGCAACCTAGGATGCAGAATATTAAAATAGTGGGTGATGTGTTGGGCGCATACCCCTACATGGGGTGTGTAGGGGGGCTTGACCACCTGCTCATACGTAGTGTAGGATGGTTTGTTTGGATGTGTTGGGTAGCAGTGTGTCTGTGTGTGCATGTGTGTGTTCCATGTTCGTGTTACCTTCACGAGTTACTGTCAATGTCGGTAATGTGGGGTATGGGAGTCTGTTTCCAGGACTGTTTGCATTGGAACACTGTGGTTTCAGAATTCCGTAGGTCTCCCGTATGCAGCGGTTGAAGTGTTCACATATGTGTCTAACATAGACCATAGCAATCAAACATTCCGCCACTACCAACCTTTATGAACAAAGGATATGGAGAGTATATGCCTATACACCATTACAAATATGTGCTATGGACATGAGCCAATGATAGTGTTACCGCCTGCCCCACTTTGCGAGGGACACTCCCTCTTTGGGTGGTTGTGTCCTGACCAAATATATTAAACATGGCAAATGTCCTGGGATTGTAGGACATAATTATGTCCCATATGTACTGTAATAGTTGCATACAATAGTTATTTCTGCATCTAAAGTACCTACATGGTACAGGAAACAGGATAAGCTACTAAACTGCTACAAGAATAAGCTCATAATTAGGCAAGAAAGGAAAGTTCTATCCCTTGTACTGACTGTGTGTTTGTGTCGGCCTGTAAAATCAGATGTGTGTCCCGAAAAGGACCCACTATGGACATATGAAAAGGTGGCAACCCTAGCCAAGAGGGTCAGTCACCAACACAACTACGATGACTGCAAATACCTATGACAAACAAGCAAACAAGTGAACCAAGAAAGCAAAACATAAAACCAAAAAAGATATGTAGCTCTTATCAAACACAGCAGCCAAAGTCCAAGAATCCTGAACGCAAGTTTATTTTAAATAACACAATATGTTTTTGTTACTGTTATGAACAGTAACTTCCTCAGAGGAACCAACAGAAGAATTAAGTCACGCCAAATTTAAACTAAAGTTGGCATAATCGCGTCAGCGACCGCGTCATGAATATTAAAAGCAATACTATCAGTGATAAAACACTAAAACTACAACTAATATAGAATTAATAAACTGTACTAATACACATTTACAATTGTTAAAACCAACAAGATGTTTCTAGTGCTGACCTAATATTGTCACCATCCTGATAAATAATACAGTTAAAGAACAATAATAAAAAACTATGAAACGTATTTGGTAAGGTATAATTTATGCACTTCACCTAAAACTAGTTACTAATTATATACAGTACTAGATGAATGCTAGTACTGGAAGATATACTTGACAATGAACATTAAATATTTAGTGTATCAAACTGGAAATGTTAAATATTAAATGTCTTCTTAAATTTGGTGCGACTTAATTCTTCTGTTGGTTCCTCTGAGGAAGTTACTGTTCGTAACAGTAACGAAAACGTATTGTGTTATTTAAAATAAACTTGCGTTCAGGATTCTTGGACTTTGGCTGCTGTGTTTGATAAGAGCTACATATCTTTTTTGGTTTTATGACTGCAAATACCTATGACAGAAATACACAGCTATCATGTAGCAACACGTTATTACATTCAGATGTATTACCGAAGGGATTCAAGGACTAACATCACCTGCATGCTATACAGGAACCACATAACAGTGCCTTAATGAATCAGCCAGCAAATACCATTGTAGTAGTCCACAAAAGGATAGGTGTTCAAATAGGGAAGGAACCCTCACGCACATAGCGATTATGTATAAAAGCAGTTCCTACACACCTGCATTTGCTATGCACACCCACCATCACCCCCACAACCAGATATATTACAATACAAACTGTAATAACATCACAAATCATTCGCACACTGTATGACATCTGCAGAAACCTTAACATACCTTGTCAGAGACACACTAACATGGCCCTAAGTGAAATAGCAGCTGTTATACAATGGAACAGCTGCTGATTTAATAGGGTTTGTTTGCACTAATCCCATTTCAGAGGATTGTGCATACACCGGGATGTGTTAGCAATTAGTGAGTAACAGCACAGTATGCTACACATGTACACCAAATCAAGGATGTCTGGTGAGCACACTGTACACCACATAACAGTTCATGCATAGCCATACGGCCTTGAGCTGGCCAAACATCCTTGAAGGACTTAAACATCTGCAGAAGTATCAGGTACAAACAAACCCTGCATAAGTAGCACTGTTCCAAAATATAACAGGTGTACTCACATGTAGAACTAAATCGTCTAGCCATTTCACACAGTCCATGGGAGTCATTAAGCTAATATATCTGTGTGTCTCCATATAGCTGTTGAAATATATCACAATAACACATCTAGGCCATCTCCCTCGAAAGTAAGGCAAACGGACAACCCCTAAAAAGAGTACTGACTTATACACCACTGTTGCCATGGTATCGGCTAATGAAGTGGCTGCACAGCTAATGTGCATCCAATTAACTACTTTGGAACAGCAATTGGTGGACAGGATACCACATTTTACTGATATGTAACTAGAAAAGGATGTGTCATCACACATTCAAACCATCCGTATATACCAGAGGAACATTACAAATAACATTGAAACACAAATCGAAAAAGATTGAATCAACTGTTAACGATACATCAAGTTACTAATAAGGTATGTAGAACAGTCAGTATGTCTGTGTATGCAGTACTATTCTGTAGTATTTAAAGTGCACGCAATCCATATAGTGGAAACAGTTATCTTGTAGTGATGTATTGTTGAGCATAGTCACGCTTGTAGTATTTGTGTGTACTGCTGTAGGTCACAAGGCAAATACCGCATACACCACAAGGGATGCTATATAAGGGCTTTGAGCAGAAATACTCCTCACCAGCCGACGTCAGTGGCAGGGTTGGTCCAACAAGTATGTGCTATAACAGGGGATAGTATATGTTGATATATTGTAACTGTAGCCATATGTATGGGTGTAATACAGAGAATAACAAGTGGAAGGTTGGGCCACTGTGCAAGTATGTTTTGCATTGTGGGATATTGTGCCAATAACTGTATAATGTACAGTATTATAGGCAGATATGTATTACAAGCAACATAGCATTACTGTAATGGTAGGCAAACATTAGTTATGTCAATCGGCATTTACAATACACAATAACAGGATGCATATGTCTTTTAGTGAGCCGACAGTTTATCAGCATGATAGCAAAGTAAAATGGAAGAGCTATTTAACTATCCATGCACATAAGACATGTAATATGTGCAAAGGCAGGTACAAGGCTGTCTTACCAAGGGTATTTGCAAGCCTAGCTAGCGTGTGTTGTCTTTCGCCACCCCCATAGGTTGGTTCCCTGTGCCTCTGAATGGCAGAGCCAATAGTTCCCTGTGCCTCTGAATGGCAGAGCCAATAGTTCCCTGTGCCTCTGTCCAGCAGAGCCACTGCAGTGATCCCTGGGTACATGTCTGTCTCCCATCCACACGGCAATGTTTCCCTTGAAGAGTGCTCAAGAGGGGCCCTGTCTGATTTACATTGGAATCACGTTCCAAAGTATAGGGAGTGTCTGGGTCAGGAATCTATCCATTCAGCACATCCTACTCATCATTGTGGTTAGGTGTATATCCCTAGAGCATGTGGCTCTCAGGGGCTTCTGTTTAGGTGGAGCATATCCAGCAATACAGGGTTGGACATGGGCCTTGTATGTCAAGCAGAGATCACCTGTGAGTATGCAGTATGCAACTGAGTACAGCTGGAGTTTCATAGGTTGGGCTGCATAGGTCATCTGTTTGAGGTCAGTAATCCTCTTGGTGTGGTACTGGTGTGGTCTTCCAAGCTGTTGCAGTTGTCTTGTAAGATATAGCCCAAATGGGGTGTTGTATCCTTTAATGGGTCTGATATGACATGTGTAGAGTCACAATGGCCCCTCTGATCTGGATGCAAACCCATTAGAGATTAGGGGGGGCCATGTAGAAGGATATTCTAACCACCTTGTCATTATGGGTATCGAAGGAGAGATTGCTTTCTACTGGTGTTTCCGGATCCTGTAATACCTTTTTTGTATGTATGGGACTAGCACCTATGTGGTAGTCCATGGGTAATTAGTTATATCCAAAGGGGGTGACTATGCACTTTTAGGCATTCAGCTTGATGCCATGATATTAACACCAGGTATCCATCTCAGTGCGACCCTTCCAGAGGGTGTCTGTAACAGCTGGGGAAACAATTATGTCACCTAATTTGCAGTCGTCTGCAAACCTTTTCAGCCAAAGTCCTCCTGTGCTTGTCTATACATCAGAGAAGTATAAACCGAACATGAGGGGTCCTAGGACAGAGCCCTGGGGGAGGGCAGTTGTAACTGGTATACAGTCGGATCTAGGGTATGCAGCTCCTACTATGTGTGTTCTGTCCATGAGCCACTTTGAAAACCATCACATGACGTAGGGGTTAATGTTCAGGCAGATGGGTATGTTGATAATACCAGAAGGAGGAATGGTGTCGAAAGCCTATGAGAGATCTAGGTAGGTGTTGTGGACCTCCTTATCTTCATCTAATGCCTTGGTAACTGTCTCTAAGAAGCCCACCAGGTTTAGGAGGCATGGTCCAGCCTTAACAATGCCAAACAGGGAGGGCTCAAAGGTTTGGAGGTACCCAATGTCTCTGACAGTGATCCATGATGTGCACCATAGCCTTGCAGACCAGGCTAGTCAGGCCTCTAGGGAAATAGGTCCCGTGGTCCATTGTGGCACCACCTTTGTGGAGTGGGATAACTGTTGCTGTGCATCATACAGAGGGCACTATGCCAGATGTGAGGTTATTATTGAACATGGTGCATAGGTGAGGAGACAGTACGATCCAAAGTTTGCGTAAAACGCAGCCTGGGATGTTGTCCAGTCCCATGGATGCTGTGATATTGCCTTCAGAGTGTGCAGCTTTGAGAGGGATCTGCCAGGATGTTGCCAATATCCATTGTTTCTGTAATGTTCATACCTTTGTGCTGTAACTCAGAGCAGATCTGATTGTTGACATCGAGGCTCTGTGGTTGTTGTTCGTATTAGTTGCGTTAAAGTTTTCGTAGCTAGCTTTGGAGGATCTTATAAGGGATTTCACCTTCTTACTGAGGCTGGCCAGGGATCTCCTCCACACATGGTATTATGCTCTCGTTTGCAACAGTGTATACCTCCTGTAGTACAATATGTTTATGGCAGGGGACCACCAGATTGGTTTAGTTCATTATGAGTATAGCGTCCTGGTTCTGTTTGGGATAGCACAAGTCATGCACTCCTGTCAGTGCTTATAGAGTGCATTTGTGTAGAGTTCAGCAGTTGTAACAGTACTGTCCATCTGCATGGGTGTTATGACGTTCACCACGTCTGCCTTAAGAAGTATGTAATTGGCCTTGTAGACATATTATACTGTGGTTCACTTAATGGGAGATAGGTGCGGGATGTGGATATCAACGGTGTTCAGCACATGGTCTGATCGGACCAGCGAGAAGTTGGCTTCACGTGTGGAGCATCAGTCACTCATGTTGGTAATGGCTAGGTCTAGGATATTGTTGCCCCTGTTGGGTGTGTGGATATGTTGAGTCAGGGCATCGGTGTTTATGAATTCCAGAAACCGCTGAGCTAATGTGTTGGTACACGTCTATTTTTCCCAGTTAATGGTGGGATAGATACAGTGAGGGCTTATGTGATGAATGTGGTGTTGTGCGACTGTGTACCTTCTCCACATGACAGCTAGGCTCTCACAGGTTGTAGTGTTGGGTGGTAGGCAGAGAGGCTTGTCTGTGTACATGAGGCAATGTGTACATTGCCTCAAGAACACCAGACTCATCAGATAGACAGGTGAGAACACTGGCAGTTGACTCTTGGACATGCCTGAATATAGAACTACATTCACCTAGATAAGTGAGAAAAGTGAGTACAACAGCTACATTACTCTATGCAAGTGAGAAGAGTATGTACAAAACCTGTTCACCCTTACCTGTAGGTGATGTGGAAGATTGAGTGCTATAGTAATCATTAGCTTACGTACTGTTTACAAGTCCTGAACAAGTGCTTAGCATAAATAAGCAATGCAGATAGGGTCTTGAATAATATAAAAACACAGCCCCCGCCCCCAACAGGTACACAAGCATATATCCAAGTACACCACAGGGCCCCTGTACCCACAACTATGCAGGTACAAGCTGCTGTCAGTCTGCATGTGACTTGCTCACATCACAGGTTGTATCATACACATATGGCAAAACAAGATGTTCTCCATGTACACATCATGTAAAACATAGCTCCATGTCAGGTTGTGTACACACTGAATGGTGCACACCAACAGGTATCACAACCCAACAAAGGGAGAAACACCACTGATAATGGGAAGTATTGCACTACTACCCTGCTGAGTCTGGTCTGGAAGGCATGAACCTTGATCACTTATGTAATGTCAGCAGTACAGATGTAGATGACAGTATGGTTGATGTCACACTGCATATCATAACCTTGCCAGGTCATAGGACATCATCATCACCCATATTGTGTACCACCTACACACGGTATACTAGAGGTACATTCCTATGTCACAGGAGTGTTTAGCAACAGGACTGCTGGCAGAAACAACACTACAGAAGGTGTCTGAATAATAAGTGATCATCGCACCAGTGGCAGCTACAGTATGTCAGGGTTAATGAATTCTATTTCCCCTCATTGTAGTCCATACCTCACAGACAAACAGGAGGCATCTGCCTATTGAAGTATGCGAATGACTATGACCTAGGAGCAATAGCTGATCTGCATTGTCACCCCTATGTTAATAACCCTGTACCCATGAACTACCACCTAGGCAGCGGTCATCATAATGGACACTTGTGTGTGAGGGATGCAGCTGGGCTAATAATAATAGGGTGCCATTCATGAATATAGAGATCATTGTCCAGCCATACAGACCACTCAAGTGACCCATATCAGATCACATATTTCCTTTAAGGAGTATTGGCCATGTGTAGATGGCCTACACCAGCCTTCCCATTCCCCATATCCACTATGTAGGATGATGCATACCCTGAATAAATCCATGTCCAACCCAGTGATGTCGGACATGCTACACGTACTCGTCCTTATCTCAAACACATACTTCATGGACATCCACCTACCACATGCTGGACAAATCCTTGTCCCATACACTTGACATAGTCCTGCCATACTATGCATTCCTGTCCGTCAAAGCTGCACATCGCTCCCCTCTCAGACATGGTGTGATGACCGCATGGTAATGCATGGTATATGTATCATTAACCCTGTGGATCAGTAATGTGGCACTGCTCCACCTGGCCCCACAGACCCGCCTGTCGGCTACTGCCAGGTAACCTTTCATCCTAGATGCATACATGGCCCATGGCATATAGCCCACTAGTTGACTTTGACTGTACATGCCATAGTTGATATCCATCCCTGCAAATACCATCTGGCTAGCCAGTGTCCCATGTGTATCACATGTGCAACACAGGTGATACATGGCAGGATGTTGAATCGCTGTACAGTGCCATGTAGATGTATATGGCAGAACACATACATGTAAAACCTTATGTGAGCATGTCTGCAGGGTCACAGGTCATATCTGTTAAGGCCGAGTAAGTCCTTATATGTGACATATACACTTCATCAAGGTCAACTGCATTAATGTGGACACATCCATCCATGTGCTGATAAGTAGGAACACCAGTACAGGCAAACAGACATGCCCACATCAAGGCAGCAACCACATGGAGTATGAGCAATGTAATCACGTGACACACATACACATATATGGTGATAATATCCACTCAGCATTGAGTGTCACATGTGTGTGACACAAGCATGTCAGTGTCATGTAGGTTTGCAAATACAACTATTTAAACTGAAGAAATGTGATAAACATATGTATGTTCAGCTGTAGTCTGTATGTCTCTGAGGTACTGTGACCTGTCTCTATCATTATGTCTTCCAGGTATGCCGCATGCAAGGTTTCCACCTTTTACACACTTGGAGGAATAGGCCCTCATCCCATACCTACACGATAATCATGACATCCTGTTCAGCCATGTGCCACAGGATGCACAGCAGCGGGATGCCCCGTGGATGGAACTTTATCAGGAGGGTTAATGATGTGGGTGGCCACAACCGCACATACTAGCAGGTGCGCAGACCCTGTACAGATCTCATTAGATGGGCGAAACAGCGTGTGAATGCAATCACCATGGAACAAGGTGCAACAGGTGGTGGACCACCAACCCAGCCCCCACTCACACGTACCAAGGAGCTACTGGCCAACCTGGGGACACCCACAGAACCACATCCACAAGCCTTAGCCGATATTGTGGAGGTGGGTGTCTCTCAACCACTGAGCCTGGAGTTGCCTGGTAAGTCAGTCCTGCACCTATAACAACTATATTCTATATAGCTGCATGTGTCACTGTACAATATGTAATGTAACATCATATGCAAAGCATGTATACACACATGCTGCATACTATAGTATGCTACTCTGTGTATGCACACATGTGCATACACCATAGTATAGTCTAATGTTCTTATGTATGTGTTATGCACATTGCTCCCTGTAGCCCTTATACAGGGGTGGATTATGTTCATACTGCTGTGTTACTCCTATTTAGGTACCTCTGATGTTCCATGGCGACAGCAGCCTGTTGCAGGTGAGAGTGTTATTATTTATCAGGAACCATAATGCACAAATCTATCTGCCATGTGGCCATTCACAACATGTACACATAATGCATGGTCCTGTCACAATATACAGGTTGGACTTGCAATGCATCACAATGACTATCCATGTGCCACACTTACAAACTATGTGAATCATCTCACCTACATGAATCCTCACAAACTTTATTGCCAGATGTGTTGACAGCTGTGCATACAATGGTGGAGGTGCTGTTCACTTTAGGAATGTACAACAGATCTGATCTACACATGTGGTGGAATACAAACAGTGCTACACAGTGGGCTGGAGTATGGCCAGCACACAGGTTTCACCGGTGTGGATCATAGCCATGCTATGAATGTTACACAATGTGATGTGCTATCTTGACATGTCCATGACATCTATTGGCCTGGCTGCTACACTGCCTACCTAACCTGAAAACATATCCCACATACCAACCTTTATCTGCATAACCCTGTTGTCAGTGGAGCATATATGTCATATGGAACAACAGAGACATGTGAAATAGATGCCCATCACTATAATTTGGACAACACATGTACACACATGGCCATGGAGGATGGCCAGAGACATGGAGCAACACACACACACTAGAAGTGTTGTGCTTGTGTGTACACCCTGTCGTACAATGGCTACACATGGTTCGGCCATGGCCTTTATATAATGGTCATAATGTAGATGTGGAACGCTAGACATCCAACAGGCCTGTACACATCTTGTGTACGTGTAACATTAATCCACCACATAGGATGTGTTGAACATCTTTAGGGCGTTGCAACATGACAGCAGTTACCTGTACAGTATCCACATCAGGCCACAGATACAGTACATTCCCATTGCTGGTGATGGACATAAATGCCATACTAGCTCCTTGTGTGTGTGTGTGTGTGTGTGTGTGTGTGTGTGTGTGTGTGTGTGTGTGTGTGTGTGTGTGTGTGTATGTGTGGTACACAGATGTCATGTGGGACATGGTGTACCAGCGTGTTCACCGTGTCTGCCCATAGTTGCCAGGCTGCAGCAATATGGTTGCAGATGTGCAGGGGTGTCATCCGTATACCCATCAGTGACTTGTGTCACAACTTCCACATCATGGTTTAGTGTGTATACACCTCAGTGGCCTGCTACATCACTTGTGTCAGGTCTACGTGTACGAGCTACCTCACATGCCCACTCCCATAGTAGCGGTAGCAGCAGCAGTGCAGCTGGTGCTGTGCTGTGCTGTCCACACCACGACACAACAGGGACACAGTTCCAGTGCACTAGTGACATCAGACAGTACCCAATCTGCACCTCTGTCTGATAGTGCCTGTGCAACCTCTGGCAGGTACAGGTCACATGTCCATAGCCGGACACCGTGAACTGTAAAACCTCGCCTGTACAGTCTGCAGCTGTCAATAATACCCCTGTGTAGGCTAGACACATGAGAGAACTGTGTGCAGACATACACGCACACACTGGACACATATGTAGGGCACTGCAACACACACATGCATAACATCCACACACACACCCAATTAGATCAAAGGCCCAAACATACACACATGATGTCATCCAATGGTACAGCCTAGGCCTCTGGCAAACATTAACACCCTGTGCATATGATGATGCCGGTGCCACATCCCTGACATCCACACTATCAGTGCAGGGACATGCTCATATGGTCTGATGCACAGGGTGAATAGACTAGGATGATATGTGTAGTTTACAAATGTTCAGGACTGTTGACAGGCAGCAGATATACCATGTAGTACAGGTGTACAATACTGTTAACAGTATGTGTCTTGTGTAACAACAGTAAATGCATGTTGGTCATGTTGTTCTGCTGTCCTTCTTCAGGTCTAATTGCATGTGCCAGTGGATGTCAGTGTTTGCAGTTAAGTGTCCCATATGTCAATGTGGACTACTCACAGGTATGTATGAATATACCAGCATGCACCGTGTAGCTGCCACATACCAGTGAGAATGTCCCACGTTACAAACACATCTACTGTTCCAAGAGCCTTATAGCTGTGTATTAAGCTACTGTGGCCACATACGTGACATCCATAAAGGGTGACATCACAGGTACAGTTACATGGAAGGGTGAGGTAAGAGAGTGGTCTAGCTGATTACAAGGGTAGAGGCCAGTGGGAAGTGTGATGCCTCAATGGGAATCAGTAATACACATTCCCATGACAGGATGCCAACACACAACTGCACCCAAACATTTACGTATTGACACACATGTATTCACTGTAACACACACACACACACACACACACACACACACACACACACACACACACACACACACACACACACACACACACACACACACACACACACACACACACACACACATACACTCTCACGGCTTCACCGACACAGTAACAGTCAGCCCTACATACACACACTGTGGCATTCAGTAATTAATACACCTATGTCATGCACATACAGATACCTCACATGTGTGAGATACATGCCCCTGCCTATGTCCTGCTTTATACATTGCATTCTGTACAGATGTGTACACTAGTGTACAGGAGAGTGAGTAACAATTGAGATGTATTCCCCACAATACGTGACAAATATGGGCACACACGCAACCACACATGCCAGTACTGTGAATCTCAGACCTGCCTAGCTCATGTTATGTATGTCAGACGTACAGCAGTATTGCATGTGTTACAAACTGTACTGACACTTCCTGTTCCAACAGTGCTGATATATGCACTAGGGACGTCATATCTATTAACAGATGTCAAGTGATTTACTTTCGCTATCACCCTGACTGCTGTCTAAGTTGTGTGTTATGTCCTTCAATTAATGAAACCATTGCTTACCGGTTACACAGGGTATTGTAGGACTGCTTGTGACACACCTGTGAGCTATCCACAGCAAACATCCATCTGCAAAGATGCCCCGCCACTTAGTTATTTCAACACATCTGTCCATACCTGTGGTACATCTTTCTGTACATTCAGCATATCGCCATATACAGTTGGCAATGTTGAGGCTGCATTGCAGCTGCATGATGTACTAGGATACAAGCCACCTGTATACATCAGCAACTGCACACGCATGTTATCTGAATGCACAACACTACATGTACAGGAGTGTAGGTCCTACAATCCTGACATTTGCTCATGTTTGTAGGCATTGCAATTGGTGGATATGTGTAATAACATACATGACACATAGACTGTTGTATGATATGATGGGTGACCAGTACAGAGGGGATGTTACCTCTGTCAACATTGATATCACACCTTATGTACTGTTAGCATTAAGCAGTCATGAGCCTACATTCCATGTGCATGTGTGTAATGGCTGTAGCCACCTGTTTCCACAAAGGACTACAACAGCTATGCTATTTACAGGTATGTTGTGTGTGTTGCATGTACATACCCAGGGTAGGTACATGTATGTCATATCCATACATAAGGGTGTGTACTGGTGGACAGCAACAGACATCTGCTAATGGTGGACAGTACTGAGGGCTCTTGGTATGTGTACAGCTGACCTGGTCACAGACAGTGGTATGATTGCATTGCATAACACATGATGCAACTGTATCAGTACATGTGTACTGTCTACAGTTGATGTAGAGCTTAGTACAGTACACAGGTCAAGGGTCACATGGTGATGTACTCGACTGTCATACAACATGTTTGGTTGCGTAGTGGTGGTCTGAGGGCATGGTGGTGTCTGCAGTTTACATCCTAGAATGCAGCATGTGACACTGCATCCTGCACATGGCTCATCTGTGATGCCTTTCGTGGGGAGACTGGTCAGTACATGTGAGTGGCCTTTATGTATGTGGGTACACCACCTGGAGTGGTCCGTACCTGTGTTATGGCCCACATGTCTAGTTCTGAGGTATATGGTGGTAGTGCTAGGTTCTGAGGTATATGGTGGTAGTGCTATTGTGCACTACAGAGACATCAGCCAGGTGTTCCTCACTGCACATATGTCAGTACTCTCCATTGTTGGATCTACAGTGGCCAGCTGTGAATATGGACGTTACACATCTAGCACTGGTTAGCATAAGAAAACCATTAAGGTTGTCCTGTAGGTGTATGGGAGTTAACCTGTAACATTTGCCTTGGAATGGCACTGTGTCGGTGGATACGACTTGGGTAATATCCACACTCCCTTGTATCATGGATGCATGTGATATGTGTCAAAGGCCTGCCTACTGTCAGCCATGTCATCCCAGAATGACAGCTGATTTGTTAAAGACCGGTGTCAAATATATGTAGAGCAGCGTTCCTGCTAACAATGACAACTACCAACATCAGAGCCCATTACAATGTGTTATTTATGTTTACCTGTAATAGCATGGCCACTGTGGCCCTCCGTGTTTAGCATCAGAGTGCATCCCAGTCAGCCCTGTGCTACTAGGAGTATGAGCATGCCCAGTATATCCTTGTGTAGATGGACACATAGTAGTGCATTCCGACCAGCCCTGTGCTACTAAGTGTGTGAGCATGCTTCCTGTGCTACTAAGTGTATGAGCATGCCCAGTATATCTTTGTGTAGATGGACACATAGTGCATTCCGAACAGCCCTGTGCTACTGTGTATGAGCATGCCCAATATAATATTGTGTAGATGGACACAGTGCATTCAGAACAGCCCTGTGCTACTAAGTGTGTGAGCATGCCCAGTTAGACCTTGTGTTGGTTATGTGCCTCTGTGTATGGGCATGGCCATTGTAACCCTGTATAGTGGTAGTAGTCGTCCATTCCACAGATGGGCATACTCCAGGTCAGGATGGATTCATACTTTAAACACACAGGTTCACAGGTATGTACATCTTAACTGCCAGCATCCCTGTTGATGTCCGCATTCCCAGATGGTCATAATGGCAGCCTTGACATTTGTAGTCTGTATGGCGCGATTAGTATATATGTAGTATTGTAATAGTAATCTGTAAACAGGCAGGTGTTCTGTACCCGACACTGGTGTGTGTGTGCATGTCTGTCCCCATTTGCCGGTGGACTCTAAATTGCTTTTAGACTGGCCACACTCCATACATTTCTTATACCCACTGTTAGCAAGACCGATGATGTCACCCATCTACAAATACACCTCTGGGAGGGCTGTGTCACAGTAATCTTGGTAGCGCATTCTGTAACTGCATAATGCTGTAGTGTGATAAGGTAGTTAGGTCAGTGTTCTAATCCTAGCAATGCCAACTGTGTGCGTGTCTCCGTCTGTCTGGGGACAGAATAATGCTTTTAGACTGCTCACACTCCATACAATCCCTATCACCATCTTTGCCAATGCTGATGATGTCACCCACCTAGAAGTACACCTCTGGGAGTGCTGTGTCCCAGTAATCTTGGTAGCGTGTTCTGTAACTGCGTAATGTTGTAGCTTGATAAGGTAGTTAGTTTGGTGTTATAATCCCAGCCATGCCAACTATGTGTGTGTGTGTCTCCATCTGCCTGGGGACAGAATAACGCTTTTAGACTGCTCACACTCCATACAATCCCTATCACCATCTTTGTCAATGCTGATGATGTCCCACCTAGAAGTACACCCCTGGGTGTGCTGTGTCCCAGTAATCTCAGTAGTGCGTGGTGATAGCTTTGCAAACTGTGTAATGGCACAATGGGAGTGGTCTCTATTGTTTAACAATGAAATGTTCCAGCAAAATGTCGTATGATACACTAGGTACCAGGACGACATGTGTCTAATATGGAAAGTGGCAGCAAGCCTAATTGAGGCTTTCATCTTTAACATAACAAGCATGACAGAAATTTTGGAATGTACATACAATGTTGGACATGATAGCATTAACTTCCTTGATGTTACATTGATCAAGGATAAGATTAATGATAAATATAAAACTGTAATTTATAGGAAACCTACTTATTTGAATAGTTTTTTACATTTTTCCAGTTGCCATCCCTACCATCAGAAAAAGGCTGTGGTTAAAGGACAGATGGTTAGGGCAGCAAGGATGGTCTCAGATAATACTGATTTTATGGAGGAATGTGAGTTTTGAAAACAATGTTCATTAGAAGAGGCTATCTGGAAATATTTATTAATTAAATTATGGTTGAGCTGAAAGCCAAGAGAAGATCAGGACATTTTAGTCCCCTATTAAGTAATAATAACAACAATATTTCCACTGTAAATTCTGCGCAAGAGAGCATTAATACGACAACACAAGCTCGCAGTTTGAGTCTCAATTTCTTATTTACATATTCTACAGATCATAAAAGGATAAAATAAATTTTTGTTAAAAATTGGTCTATTATTTTGGAAGATAGCGGGTTCAGCAAGAAATTGGGCTCTAACCCGAGTTTCACGTATAGAAGAGGGCCAAACTTGAAGTGCCTTTTAGAGAAAAAGAAGAGTAATTAGAAAACCCTGGGGATGAGAACTTGTGCGGCCTGCATGCAATGCAAATTTATAAAACCTGACAAACAGGTAATAACCAGGGGCAAGCCATATACCATTAATGGAACATTTAATTGTGACCCTAAGGGGGTCGTGTATCTTGCAACTTGTGAGTTGTGTACATCATATTATAATGGAAAAACAGAGAGAAAACTTAGGCCAAGAATCTATGAGCACCAATATTGCATTAATAGAGGTGATAGTCTAAATGCTCTAGCTAAACATGTTAATGAAAACCCCGACGATAGGTTTTTATATACCGTAATACAGCAAACCAAATCTGATTTGAGAGGGGGGCCTTGGCAGCTGAAGCTAGAGCAGAACGAGCTGATGTGGCGATCAGAACCGCAGCATATATACCGCCAGGTTTAAACGAGTATGGATCAATTAAATATGTTTTGAAGCTTAAACTTTAAGTAGATGATATAATGAATTTATAATGTGTAGTTTTACCACAGTGTATTTAGTAATTGTAGTAGTTTTAAGTGTATAATCGAATTATTTCATAAAACAATTGAAATATATATAAAAAACTATTTTCATATTTCATATAATAGTAGCTTGGGATGAAATCTGGGCTACAATAAGTGGTATTGTCTGACTAGATAGGTGTATATAATATTTCTATTTAGGTAAGGCTGCACAATGATTTAACTACTTGGAAATGATTCTGGTTTCACAAAACATACATATATACATATATGCAAAGACGTTTTCATATATACACAAAAAGTTCATAAAGGCTGTTAGTTATTATAAGTTATTTCATGTTATTCTAATCAGTTATTATGATTTAGCAATTGATATGGATTTATAGGTTTTAGTATTTTAAGGATGTGACTACCTGTTAAGTAAAATATGCTTTTATATGTTTAAATGTATATAGTTAACTAAACAGTGGAAGCATATATTTTTTAGTTTATATTGAGGTAGCTAGTTTCTCTTTAAGAATTTAATTGGATAGGATAATTGAATTATTAATAATTGGGTTTGTATAAAAGATGTGTTTTTTTGAAAATTACTTGTCTGAAGAAGTTGGGGCAGAGACCCCTTCGAAAGCGCTTACAAGTATAATAAAATGTGTTATTTTATACTCATTGGTTATTGAGTCAAGCTCTACTATTGGTGCTTGGATCCAAGTGGCTTTTGTTTTGGAGTGTTGAATTTTTTTACATAGTAGTGTGATAAGGTAGTTAGGTTGGTGTTCTAATCCCAGCCATGCCAACTGTGTGTGTGTGTCTCTGTCTGCTTGGGAACAGAATAATGATTTTAGACTGCTCACACTTCTTACAATCCCTATTGCCGTCTTTGCCAATGCTGATGATGTCACCCACCTAGAAGTACACCTCTGGGAGTGCTGTGTCCCAGTAATCTCGGTAGCGTGTTCTGTAACTGCGTAATGCTGTAGTGTGATAAGGTAGTTAGGTTGTTGTTCTAATTCCAGCCATGCCAACTGTGTGGGTCTCCATCTCCCTGGGGATAGAATAATGCTTTTAGACTGCTCACACTCCATACAATCCCTATCACCATCTTTGCCAATACTGATGATGTCGCCCACCTAGAAGTACACCTCTGGGAGTGCTGTGTCCCAGTAATCTTGGTAGCCTGTTCTGTAACTGTGTAATACTGTAGTGTGATAAGGTAGTTAGGTTGGTGTTCTAATCCCAGCCTGCCAGCTGTGTGTGTGTGTCTCTATCTGCTTGGGGACAGAATAATGCTTTTAGACTGCTAACACTCCATACAATCCCTATCACCATCTTTGCCAATGCTGATGATGTCACCCACCTAGAAGTACACGTCCTGAAGTGATGTGTCCCAGTAATCTTGGTATCGCATTCTGTAACTGTGTAATGCTGTAGTGTGATAGAATAGACAGGTGTTCTATTTCAAGGCATGACAGGTGTGTGTGTTTGGTAGTCATATTCTATGTGTCTGTGAGTGGTTAGCTTCTGGATGTGTTGAGGAGTGTGTTGTGTTGTTTTCCTATATAGTGGCCATAAATGTCACAATCGGCCAAGAGACTGGGTTGGTAAGACATACACATACATTCTGCAATAGGTCTGGTAAGTAATGTCAGCAGCCCTAATCTTACCCTTAATACAGTCTGAACCCTTGTGATGCACAGAAACACACTTGCCTTGATATTAACACCAGTACATAATGCAGGAGGTGCATATGGTTTCCTTTTCATTCTTGTCTAATGCTTTGGTGTCACGTGGTCCACTGTTGAGATATATATTATATATCTACATATGTGTGTGTATATGTATATGTGTAAAGCACATCGTCTGTGGTGCGCAGGGTCCCGGTTTCGAGCCATGCAGAGGCCGTTTGTTTTTTTGCTGGGAAGAACAAGGGACATTGAATACGGTGATAGTAAGGTGCTTTTAACTAGTTGTGTGCGGGTCTGCATGACAGAAAGCAGTGGTTATTTTTGGGGAGACTCAGTATGGGTCATGTAACTATGCATTAGAAGACAATACTATGCAAACAAGGTGGAAAATAGTGAATCCCGTTTATCCCCAGGATGTGATGCAGGTGCCAAGAGTGTATGTGTTTAGATAGCCGGGTGCAGGACTCGAATATAGGTGAAAGCATGGGGGGGGGGGGGTGTCAGGCATACTGTACATAGATTGGAGCCCTGTGTCTGGGGATTACTCCTAGCTGAGCACGCCTAAGCTAGGGGTGTGTCTATACCTGCCTAGTGCAACTGGGCGGGACAACAGCAGTAGAAGAGTAGTCAAGGTGAAGAAGCTGGGCAAACAGGTGATATTTATCAGAATCAGCAGATTACAGGCCCAGCAGATCAGCCCGGCAGAGTACACTATGATAAAGTGAGCAAGCACCATCCCCACGGGATTTTCCACACTCTACACCACCGGTGTATACATGCAGGGAAATTTTAACAAACAATCCTACGAAATGAGATGGGCTGCAGCAGGCAACATAGACCAACATGTGAAGGAGGCTGAGGGTGGTGAGGATGTGAATCTTGCTGAACAACCCTCAGTGAGGAGACAGAGAAGACTGTACAGACCCATGGTAACTTACCAGGGGCTGCATGAGCTGGAGCTAGTGGAGCACTATGGGGTGGGCAGAGACCTCCTACAGCAGATTGTTGAGCTGTGCCGGCCACACCTGACACATCGAACAGGCCGAGGGGAACCCATCCCAGTGGATACTAAGGTATGTGTAGGCCTAGGTATACTAGCCACAGGTACTTCCCAAAGCACAACTGGAAATATAATGGGGATCTCACAGGCATCTGCATCCAGGGTATTCCACCAGTTCCAGGATGCCATGTCACCACATGCCAGTGAGCATGTACATTTCCTCAACACATGTGAGGTGTTGACCAGCAATATGCATCTCTTCCACCAAATGGCAGACTACCCTGGGGTCGTGGGTGCTATAGCCTGCATGCATGTACACATCAAAGCACCACCCGGTGAGCAGGGTAGGGCCTACATTAACCGCAGGGGCATCTCCTGCATCAACTGCCAGGTCATTTGCGATGCCCAGGGCATTATACTGAATGTGCGTGCTGGCTGCCCTGGAAACTCTGACGATTCCGATATATGTCATCTGACGCAGCTGTACCACAGCTTTACCAATATGGACATCCCCTACGGTCACCTAGTGGGGGATGCTGGGTACCCACTGGAGTCGTGGCTGATGACACCCATCAGAAATGCACACACACCTGAACAACGACCCCATAATGCGGCACACGCACAGGCCAGACATATAATAGAGCATGTGTTTGGGATGCCCAGGTCACGGTTCTGGTGTCTGGACACATCTGGTGGAGTCTTGCATTATTCACCAGCTACATGCACCCAAATTGTTATAGTATGTGCTATACTACACAATATGATCCTGCAGAAACAGCTGCAGCAGGAACAGCATGGGGCAGGGCCACACAATCCCCCACCAATGCCAAGGCCTGTACAGGCACAGAGTGACTCAAAGGAGGAATAACCTGAGCTGGACCCAGTAGGCGGAAGGAGGAGTGCCCAGTATGACCTGGCCTTGGCAAAGAGGCAACGCATAGCATATGCACTGACACAGTAGGGACCCAGGGAATGTCACACTCTCTGACTCGTACAGACAGTAAAAGGGATGCCAAACATGACACTAACTGTGCTCAGCCATGTATAGGAAGTGCACTATGTGCATCTGACATAGGCAGCCCTCCAGCACCATTCTCAGGTCTGGCACACCCTCAAGGTAAGTCAGTCAACCTACCAATTGGCAGTTGTATTAGAATGTGTTGGTACCTGTAGCTATGGTATGGATGTGAGCATGCAAGGGAATTTGGTGGCCGAATATTAAGGCAGCAGACAGTAGACGTCCATAGTGGCACCATGATATCTGTAGCACATACAGGGGTCACCATAGTAGCCAGTAGTACACAGGGTGTCATAACCCACTGCAGGTAATGGGCTGAGCATCATGTGTGTCCATACAGCCCACACAAGTCTCAACCAGCTGGACAGGTGTAGATCAACACAGACAAATGCTGTACTATGGCCTCTGAATATGCCCAGTGGATGACACACCCCACAGACCCACACAGACAGACTACAGCAGGCCAGGCGGTTGGATGTAGGTTGTGAAGGCTAGGACGTCTGAAACTAATATGTTGGTAATTAAAGCTAAGATCTGGAGTACACTGGTATGCCTCTAGCCAGCACAATAGGTAGGTCTACACACTGAAATGGAGTACCTGACATACCAGTACAGTAGTAGCAAAAGTGTACAAGTGTCAGGTGTGCCCCCCTTCCAACGTAATTATATAGCAACAGTCAGGTGCACCCCCGCTGTGCTGTGTAGGAATGTGGATACAGTTGGATGTCCCCCCACGCTGTGCAGATATGTAGCAGCAGTCAATGCCACATGACCGATGGATACCCTGCAGACACAGCATGCCCCCTGTCAGTGTACAAAGCAGAGATTGGCACCACAGTACAGACTACCTGGACATGTAACACATGCAATATAGTTGGCCATACTGGGTATGCTCAAACACATGAAGGTATGATGGCAATGTCAGTCGACAACATGCGGAATGGTCATACTGGGCATGATCACACACGTAAACACAAGCATTGCTATACTGTTGGATGACTGTACTGTATGGTATGTGTGTGTTACTGTCTATTGTCTGTATATTTGCCATGGTGTATTGGTAATTCACATTAGCTGTGTGCACAGGG
>NC_056736.1:700664349-700684349 GCF_019279795.1 Protopterus annectens
GACAAATCAGGGGCAATCACGGACACTTTTAAAATATTAGTACTATTAACTTGAAATGTTGACAGAATCAGAGCATATGTATTAATACTTATTTTCTGAAGTAAAAGACGTCTATTACCCTTAATTATTGTCATTATTCATTCAGTGTAATTCACCACCTTTCCTCCAAAGGTCACTTGTTTTAGGGGGGATTAAGAGGCTGGCCAGTTATTGTGTGAATGCTCTTGACCATTGGTAGGGTTGCCACCTTTTCATATGGCCAGGATGGGATATATTCGGGACACACCAGGTTTTTCAGGGCAACACATGCCCACGGTCAGTACAACAGATAGTACTTTTGTTTTATGCCTAAATGTAAGCTTATTGTTGTAGCAGTTTAGCTGCTTCTTCTGTTTCATTTAATTGCTTATTCTGTTTCTTATAACATGTAGGTATTTTACATATGGAAATAACTATTGTATGTGACTATTACATAAGATATGGGACATAATTATGTCCTACAATCTCAGGATATTTTACATTTATAATGGTTTTGGTATGGACACAACTGCCCAGAGGGGGACTGTCCCTCACAATGTGGGACAGGTGGTAACCCTGATCATTGGGCTAGACTTAGTTATTGGCGGCGTGCTAACACGATGTGTTTCTCTTTCACTTGGTATAAATATTGACACTACAATAGAATACGGGCACGGGGTTTTAAATGTCATTTGTTCGGGGGATGGGGACTCAATATTCAGCTATGTGCATTTGTGTTTGCTTCTTATTTTTGTGTTTGCAAAACTGTCTTGCATGCTTTGCATACGTTTCAATATCCACGGACACTGACAGGTGTGATTACTATTAGAGGCAAGCTGTACTATTCAGCATTTTAGGTTGCATGTAAACAGCCAATATGTCCACGCGTCCGTACGGCACTTGGACATGCCCCATGCACTCGAAACATTTCCTATGCACGTGGATGTGGCGGCAGTGCACCTTCATTAATATGCATATGGCACTACTGCACCATCTCCATGCCGCATTGTCGGCGCAAGCCTAACGACGTTCTTGCGCAAAGCTTAATGAATCCCAGGGATGCTGTTTAACTGGATGTGTGATATATCTGTATTGAGACATGATCACTGAGAGAGTCTGGATTGTACTTGTGGTGATGTATTTACTAGGGTCTGATACTAGGATACAGCATAACAGGGAATTTTATGTTTTTCCATAATGCGAGGTAATTAATTAATTTTGTGAAACCATACAAGTTCATACGAGATGTAGGGGAGTTAAGAGTTTATGTCCAACCAACTGACATTCACATCACCTACTGTAGTAGTAGTATTTTTCTTGTGGAAATATGTATATCCAGTGTAGGATATCTTCCAGCATAGCTGTATTGTCACCAGGAGGGATGTAAAGGACACTAATACATATTTGTTTATAATTGTTTATATTTGTTTATAATTTGTTTATTTTGAGGAAAGCAATAAGAAGCTCTGCTGAACTGAATTTTGGTGTTGGCTTCTGTAAGGGGGTGATGTGGTAGGTTTTGTGAAATATTAAAGCAATAACACCAACTTTTCTCTTTATACAGTCATTACTGATGATATTATAGCCAGAAGGTATAAGTTTGGAATTGTTTATGCTGGGTTTAAGGCAAGTTTCAGCTACAGTGAGAACATCAGGCTTATGCTAAATAATCCAGGCATGTAGTTCAGCAGTTTTTTTTCTTATATTTCTAACATTTATTACAGTAAAAATTAGATCAGCAGGGTTTGGGGACTGGCTGTTGTTGGTTTAGATAAGTGTGTGGGAGAGAATATCCCTTGTGTTTATTGTAGTAAGTGGTGCCAGGATTGGGGTGTATATCTTCTCATAGAAGGATTTTAGTATACTGGGGAATTATGCATACTTGTTTTTTGGGGAGGATTCTTGCACTTAATTTTGTTTTGTTTTGAGTTGAAGTGCAATTAATCAGCCTATATTTGGAATAAAGGTGAGAGGCAATATTAAACAGGTTTTTGCAATGTGTGGAGAGTGTAAAGAGGAAGTATGGATTGGTTGGCACAGAGTTGGAGAGATGTTGAGACATATTACCGAGTCATGGTAGGATGACAGATGGCACAGTAGGAGGAGAGGAATACAGGATAAGGTGAAGAGTAACATAATTAAGCACAGGAATCTGTAATTTATAGATGTCAGGCGGTGGGGAAGTAGCAATGAAGAAACAAACAAGAAGTTGCAGGGAGTACGAGACTCGGTGATGGCGGATTCTGACACCTGGTGGAGGATAAGTAAGGACAGAAGTATTTTCCATAAATGAAGAGAGTTAGGTTGTCCTGGTATGTTCTCTGGAATGTAAGGAATAGAGGAGTTTGAAAGGCTAGAGTCTAATGATGCAGTCAAAATAAGAAGAAACAAGAGTTTTATTAGGGAAAAGTAAAAGACACAATGTGGAATAGACAGGTACTATTAGGGAGGGTTGTGATGAATGGATTTAGTGCAAAGCAGTATGGGAGGGAATAAAATGATGATACAGAAGTAGGAAACAAGAAACTGAAGTGCATGTATGGAGTAGTAAGGTCATTTGAGGCTGTTAGTCATTATTAAGTGTAACCATTGATATGAATTGGGTCAGATAATACAACATATGGGCAAAACTGATGTCAAAGAGTTACACATGTTATGAAAGTGATTCATATCACTGGAAAATTAATTGCATGATTTGAAAATACAGTAGAGCAAGATAAATACATAGCGGTATCATGAAAATTGCTTTTGTGCAGGTGGTGGTTATGAAAAGAAGAAACATAAACCATTAATGTCATGCATGTATATAGTAAGGTATTCTGAAAAACAATCCAGAAAAGCATGTCCGACTTATTCAAGGAAATGAGCACTCTCATCTATCAGCCTTCATTTCTCCCCAGGCCTCTGCTGAAAACAGGCTCTGTGGAACCTAGTCGGACTTTCCCGGTCAACAAATGTTAAATAAATAAATAAAATAAATAAATAAATTAGATAAAATATTTCTTAAGCGCTCATTGTCTTAAATAAATCACACAATTTAAAGCTCAAAGCAGGATTGCTTCCCATTTTTATTACTTGATTTTCAGAAAGTGTACATTCTACTCTGGTAAGCTGTGAACCCACAAAATATCTGCAGGAATACAACAGTGGATTACTTTGAACAAAATGGAATCTCAAAATAGTGATCTGCAGTGATGTCAAACCTGATACCTATCTATTGCAACCTGTACCTGTATTAATGTTGTGCTTCTGTGATTTGTAGTACCCCAGGACCCCTCTGAGCTTTGCTTGTCAGATTATGTCACAATGGAGCTGGGTAAGTGGAGAAGGAAGATAAGAGTCTGGTAGACAAGTGAAGCTGGTAGAAGATAGCAAGGGGAGGTGGCAAGAGTCATTATTGCCGATTCACCCATCTCAGGAAGAAGGATGCAACAGACTCATCAGGAGTGCCTCAAGGGCAAAGCCAGAGGAACAGTTTTTAAGAATTAGTGGATCACAGGGCAGCAAGGTATAAAAGCAGGAATGCTGGATGTTAAGGGCAAAATACATGTCATGTGCATCCAAACTCAAGAGAATGGGGATTTTAGGCACATACAAAAAATTATCACCAGACAGATATAACAACTATAACAGCTAATTTGCAACTGCATTCTTGCCTTCTACTGCCAGTAAGAGACAAAATGGTTATTAATAATGTATTCCCCCTGGTAAGGATCTGAAATGTTTTGTTCAGTATGTTATGTCTGAAGGTCTATACATATAACTAGATAGGTAGGTAGATAAATAGATAAATAAATAAAGACAATGATAGGTGGATAGACAGGCAGAGAGGCCCACACATAAAAAGGGAGACAGGCAGTCAGACAGGCAGATAAATAGACAGATATTTAGAGGAATGTCTTCATGCTTCTTCTAGAGAAGCAATTTACATCCATCGTACCTCTCATACGTTTTACATAATGTATGCATCGATGAACTGATGTTCTGGAATTATGCACTGTTTATTTCATACCCCATGTGAATTACATGCTAAATCCAACACTGTTGTATCTCTGGGAATTCTTTCTTATCTGAAGAACATAGATCTAGGCGTCATTATATATTTTTCATAGGAATCATAGGATTTTCAGGCTATTGACTTTTGTGACCACTGCTATTTCCTACACTAGACTGTACTTCCCTTCTGAAGCATGGCTATGCCAGTCCAGCCTGGAGCGATTTTATGGATACCTATGCAGTTACCCAGGTCCCTTCTGAAGGAAGATAGTGTACCTCATTGTTTGATTGTCAGTTGGAGTCTGCTTAGAGAGTGAGGGAGATGCTGAGTAATGAATCTGTCTCTCCTACTTATTTTATTGATCTACTGGAGAAGATTTAGATCACTTAGTCTAGTAACTCTAGAACTGTTTGATTTGTGAAGATACAAGAGATACTAGACGACTGGGTCCCTGCCTGTTCATAAAGCAAGGCATAAGTCTCCTCTGAGGAGCCTATAAGGCAAAGAAAAGAAATACAGTGCTTCTCTCAGAAATGATAAGAATGACTTAAGGATTTTAACTCACTACAGCCAAGTGCGCCTCCAGGTGTTTTTGCAGGAACTGTGAATCTAGGCGTCAAATATTCCTTGTTCATATTTGCATTACTAATTCCAAAACCATGTTACATACAAGGTATCAGAACATTTTATCTTGAAGCATACATAATGGCAAACACAATTGCATTGATAATCGACCTCTGTCAATAAGTAATTTTTAGAACTGTAAGGTGATAACTTCATTTTTTAATGGCTCAAGCCACACCCTCTGGGAGTTAAAGGTACACACTCAAAAGAGCTGTACTGGAGGGAATACGTTAAGCATGTGATTCTCTTTGTTAGGTAGCCTGGTGTCTTTACAACTGTTTGTTATGTCTGGCGAATTACATCTCAAAGAGGGCAATGTATTCTATAACTGGTCTGATCAATGTTGAGTACAAGAAGGAAATAACATTCTTAGATCCTGATAATATTCCCTTGTGATCAGCTGCACCAAGTAGAAGGCTTTCTTGACAACCATTGCTTCACGGTAATCAAAGAAAAGGGAATTATCAAACCCGTTTTCAAGGTCTCTAACTACATTTTCATGATGTGGGGTATTGTCAATGCTATATTCTGGAAGGGAGGGTTTGTTTGCCAAATGTGAAAATGTTGCATTTTGTAGCATTTATGTGATGCTCATTTTCAATATGTCAAGCATTTATAAGTTTGTGCTGAAGGGCTTCAGTGTCAGAGTGGGATTTCACAATGACTCCCAGTTTGCAGTAATCTGAAAACTTGGTTAGCCTAGGTCTTGTTTTTAATCTGTCGAAAATTAAGAAACGAGGTTCAGCACTCCATAAAAAAATAGATATTTATTTAATACAGCAGTGTTTTCATATGTTCTCTATTTCAATTCTCGGCTGGGGTGCCTTCTGTGTGGAGTCTGCATGTCCTCCCTATGTCCGTGTGGGTTTCCTCTGGGTGCTCCAGTTTCCTCTCACATTCCAAAGGCATGCTGTAGGTGGATTAGATACTCTAAATTGGCCTTAGGTGTGACTGTACCGGGCTAGCAACCCAACACCATAAAAGTCTAACCATTAATGAAACAATGTGTGCCTGGAAAGTGCTTGTTACCCAATAAGCTAAGTGACAAGGGGAAGACAAGAGACATAATGCTTCTAACACATTTTCACATAATGCTTCATCAGGTAGTTATGATCACAAAATGCATTGCATCTTTATGTAAAAAATGCAAAGTTTGTGTTCATTATGTCACTTCAACCATTATTTAAGCCATTTAAATTTATATACATCACTCTTAGCATCAATTACCCAGCTAAAATCGATGGGATATTATTAATGTTCTAAACCATTCTGTTTTAAAACAGGTTTTAACAACATATAATTATATATATACATATATATATATATATATATATATATATATATATATATATATATATATATATATAAAATTATTCAATTGTGGATAGCAATATGCCTCAGATTCCAAAATCCTTAATCCTTACAAGTGTAGGAGGCTGAGTTACGGATTTCTTTATGGCATTAACATATGACATTATATCATGTGTCAGGGTTGGGTGATCAGTGTGTGACATGTTAGTGCAATGCTGGCAGTCTGTATGTTTTGTGAGGCCTTCACATCTCTTTAATATTTGCACCTCTCAGAAACAGAGTTATTTGTGTTTTGTAAGAGTTCATTATCTGTGAGCATGAGACAGTTGCTACACTGCTTTAGGATACTTACATACAAACATACAAATATTTCGGGCACCAGCATTAATGCCATTCTAGCCTGCCAGTATACCAAAACACATGTTCCCTTAAGTGTCCAGTCTGTTCTTAAAAATATCTAAACTAGTGCTTGCTTTAATGTAATATGGTAGTCTGTTCCAAGCATCAGCTGCTCTGTCAGAGAACCAATTAGTACACTTCTCATTCCTATAGAACCTTCTACACAGGTTATCTGATGATTCTCTAGTACTTTTTGATAACCCCAAACATTCCCAGGGTAGTTGTCTCTAAATGCCCAATATACCTGAATCAGATCTCCTCTTAGATATCTATTAGAGACATTGTACACATTCAGATATTTTAGTCTTTCATAATAACTTAAATTTTCTCATCCATGGACGCCCTTGGTATACTTCCGTTGTACTCTTTCCAGTTTACTCATGTTTCTTTTCTTATAAGGTTTCCATATTGTTATTCCATACTCAAGTTTGGATCTTATGTAACTAACAAACAATGACGTCTTCATTTCTGATTTCATAGACTTTATAAATCTTTTTATATGGCCAGTAGCTCTATAACTATCATTCACCCATTGGTTGATATGATTAGAAAAACACAGAGCTAGATCTACCCATATACCCAGGTCCTTAAATGAATTTAGTTTCAATCACTGTGTGCTGTATTAAATATTCACTTTTTAATTTATTTCTCCCAAATTTTATATGCTTAGTTTTTGATGTATTTATCAGCATATTATTCTCCTGTGCCCAAATGGTCAATTTAGTCAAGTTCTTTTGCAGACATGCCTTATCTGTAACACTCGTAATTAGTTTACCTAATTTCAAGTCATCTGCATATAGACTGTAGAACACCTCATATGAAAAATGTAGGTCTGAAAAATACAATCTAAACAAGTAAGGGCCTAGCCCTGTGGGACACCCTGACTGTAACCAAGGATTTCACCTGGCCTTTTGCTGAATGATACTTGCATGTCCTATTTGTAAGCCATGCAGCTATCCATCTTATCAAGAGTACATCAATACCTAGTTGTACTAATTTATTGATCAATGTTTTGTGCATGATCCTGTCAAATTCTGAAGTTAAATCTATATAAATTACATCACAGCTCAAATCTTCATTCATAGCTGTTATTATATTGTTATAGGACATCATGTTACAGGTGGTAATAGATCTATTTTCAACATATGCATGCTGATATATAGTTCCAGCCTATCCATTTCTGACAATAACTTATCCAATATTACTTTCTCCATTATTTTTCCACAACATGCATGTAGGCTTAAAGGTCTTTATCACTCTGGGTTTGTCCTACTCCCCTTTCCCATAAAGACAGGTTTAATAAACACATGGCTCCAATCTTGAAGAATCTCCCCATATTTATATGACCTAGTGAATAATAAATATAATGGCACTGCAAGTTCCTGCTGAAGTGTTCACAGGTTATTTATACTAATTGTGTCTCCTCCCTGTGCTTTGTTTGGCTCCAGTTTGCACAATTCTTTTTCAATATAATCTAATTGATTCCCATATCTGAGATTACCCGGATGTCACTAGGACAACTTTTCATCCTCTTTGTGGAGCCAAACTGTTTTGCATAAGATTTTGTAAATATATTTATAATCTGTTGTGGCTGAGTATAAATATTAAAATCTACACATATTTTATCAATTTGTATGCATTTACTCCTTCCACATCTTATATATCTGTACAAAGGATACTTAATGCTATGAGGATGGCAACTCAGGGGAGACAAATGGTCTGACCTTCCATTTTGCCTAGTGTGAAGTAGTTGATTTAGTTTACAATGAGTTGCTTATCTTATAAAACATGCAGATCTACTATATATCGAGATAGTTATCAGTTAGGGGCTGGCTAGTATGGTTACATGTGAATGTCTATTAGGCAAATAACTAACAGGTTTAAACATGACCGGGATAATTACAGCTTAGGAACCTTGTTTAATAGTAGTGTTAAGCTTATTTGTCGTGGCTATGGGCTAAGTTGTACAATGTAACTCCATTACGACTGCTATGAGTTACTTTTACATTGAAAGGTGTTTGCCTTTGCTCATTATACAGCTAAATGCAAATTACTGAACCTGTATATATAAAGACAGGATTTTGGTGTGGTGGTTTTATTGGGAAAAAAATTGCAGCTGAAATTACCTGCATCTAAGATGTGCATGATTCAACCTCCTCTGTGCTAAGCATAGCTATGTGCAATATAAAATAAACTGGGAATATGAAAGAACCAATGAAAAACAAAGTTCTAACAAACAGTGTCTATCTTTCCCAAAACTATATTAATTACTGTCATCTCATTAGGATAACCACTGCAAGCTCTAAATAACTCACACATCACTAAAACTTGGTATTTTGCTGTAACTGTGAAAAGTGACTAAAACACAACAAATAAAAGGAGCAACATTGACTAATTCACTTAACAACACAGAGAGCACTTGAAATACAGGGCAAAACTGTAAAACAGCTTCATGTAATAGCTATTACTACAAGTGCAGGGAAAACACAATACAGTTCAGAAGTGTAAAACATGACATTTACTTCTCCAAACTGATTTAAGAAGGTACAGCACAAAAAAACTCAAAATGCAGTGCAAACTGGAGCACAACTTCAATTAATAACTGTAACTTAAAATTCAGAGAAAACAGTAAAAATTCAAAACAACTGATAGAAGCAGCTCAATACTGATAAGATAGCTAAACAACTTAAGTTGTTGTTGTGTCTTTTGGCTTTTCCCTGTTAGGGGTTGCCACAGCGGAACTCCGGTCGGCTAATGATTGGCAATAGATTTTTACGTGCCGAGTTGCCGGCCCTGACGCACAACCTTCAATTTAGGTACGCCCATTTATGCATGTCTCCACACAGAAGGCGCTCTAGCTGAGAATCGAACAGGATGATGTCTTAGTGTGAGGCGACAATGCTACCGCAGCACCACCACCCCAGTGCAGCTTTAAGTGCAGTAGCATAAATATACCTTACTGTTTTCTGGATTGCAGAATGCAGTCAAAGATGATTTTGTTTTGTTTACCTTGTGCACAGAAGCACAACACTGGTTCTTCTGCTCATGCAATATAAAGTAAACAAGAAAAGTGAAGGAGCAGTGAAAATGCCTTTTCAAAAATTGTAGCCGTAGCATGAAGCTCACCACCTGAAGATACCTGAAAACAACCGGAATTAAGAACACGTAATAAGGAACTACTTCAGTTTCTTAGTAATGAATACAAGTGCCAATGTTCTGACAATGACTAAATCATGCCTATGGCAACTAGCTTATATGTGCAAAGCAAAACACTATAATGCTATTCTAAACTGCATTACCACATCTGTTTGATGCAAATTGAACGTATGCAAGTACTGGCTTCAATTATGTCTTTAATCTGTTCAAGTTCTTTTTTCTATAATCTACTTATTGTTGATTTTAAACTATACAATGCCATTCACAAGAATTTAGTTGTATATTTTGCATTTCACTCCATTGCTGCTTTTGCAAATGAAATGTCACACACTTTCAATTGTACAGATAACACAGAATTGTAACTATTTGCTGAATCTTGCTATTGCCTATCTGGGGTAGGATGTGGCTAAAAATGGTACATGGACCAACACACCTACCAGACTGAAGTTAATAAATAAATACATAAATTCATGTCTACATACATAAATAAATAAATAAGTTCTAAGCAACAGTTTTTATCTTATATAGAATTGTATCAATTACTGCCCTCCCATCAGGACTCAAACACCTAACCACAACTGACTGTTTACTGTAACTTTGAAAAGTGACTAAAGACACAGCAAATAAATTCAGCAACACTGATTAATTCACTTAACAGTGCAGAAAGCAATTAAAATGCAGTGAAAATGAGTAAAACACAGCAAGTTAATACAGAAACACTTATTAATTCACATAAAATCACAGAAATCACTTGAATTGCATAAGGTGCATTAGGAGTGTAGCCTCCAACTTAGGAGTATAGGGCACCTTGCCATAGTGAAGAACATGCTTACAATGCTTTTCAGTTAGGGTGTCACAGTGGTGCAGCAGTACAGTGGATAGTGTTGTTGCCTCACAGCAAAAGGTTTTCTAGTTTGATTCTTGGCTGGGTGACTTCTGTGTGGAGTCTGCATGTACTCCCTGCATTCACTTGAGTTTCCTCCTGGTCCTCCAGTTTCCTTCCAGAAACATGCGTCTGGAGCATTTCCCCCTGGGCCTCTGCGAAAATGTGTTCTTTCCCAGTTGGACTTTCCCAGTAAACAAATGTTAAATAAATAAATAAATAATTTTAGAATGGAACAATAAGAAATGTGCATTGTGGTTTACCTTTAAAATACTGAAGTGTACATCTGCAATGGTCAGATGTGCGAAAGGATAATTGCAAAAGTTCGTAATAACATACTATGAATTGCCAAACTCACGCATGAGTGAATGCCAGTGAGCATTCGCTCATGTGAATTCGGCATTCTGAGTGGAGATCGCACTACAGTGGGGATCAGAACATGCATGCCTTCCCTCACTGTAGTGCGATCTCAGAGTTAGTATGCAAAATTAGCAGGGGGTGTGGGGGGCACAGCCCTCTCCCACATGGGTGGTGCCTCCATAATAGCTTTGGAAGACATCCAGAAATGATGTGTGTTTCAAAGAAATTCAACATTTCTTGAGTGTCGAATTTCTTTGGGTAGCACATTTGGTGTTTTAAGGTTTTGAAAGTACAGTTTCTGACCTTCTGGGTTCGGTATATGAAGAGTTGCACACGTGTCTTACAATATTTTAAAGGTAAACCATGCATTGCTGTTATTTCAGATGAAGAGCAGCTAATTTTTCATCTTGAGACCTGAACTTTAAATAGGTTGCTTCTAACTATCAGTGGTACTTGCATAGGCAATTACTTAATCAATTAAACCAAGCTGGAAACATGTTATTCCTAATCAATTACAATATTGCTCCATTTTCTTAGTGCACTATAGATGAAGGGTAGTCATTCTGCGGGTCTATATCATATGAACTAATAGCACAAACTGTGAACGCTCATAATATCAAACGTACCAGACCTCAAACTTCCTTTTGTGTGGGCTGTGCCTCCCAAACCCCCTGCTTAATATGTATTCCAACTCCGAGATTGCACTACAGTGAGGAAAGGACAAATATCCCATTCTTCACTGTACCGCGATCTCGGAAAAAGCACTTCGAGGTTCGGTACATTTGATATTATGAGCGTTCTCAATTTGTGTGATTCGCTCATATGATATAGACCCTCATTCTGCAGCTTAATTAATTTCACTTTGGAAATATTATTGCTTTTCTGTTTAATTCTATATTCTCACGTATAAAAAATGGACTGACAAAGTGCATCACAACAGAGAGGGAACCTCAGCTATAGGTAAGGATATCAGCTGACACAGATAAGCATTTAACCAAAATATTACAAAGGACTACAGAGTGTATTTTTATTCTCATTTCTGCTCTATGATGCATGTATTAACCAACTGTCACATGGCAGATATCCATTATGGCAATAAAAACAGAAAGTTTTTCCTGCCACTTAAAGCAAAAGTCTAAGAATTACTCACTGCATGGAACTATAAACATTACTACTCAGTCTCTCCTATAGTGCTGATGCACCTTAGACACATATTAGGTTATCAGTCTGAAGACTATTTTAAGTTTGGCCAATAACCACAGGTCAGAATCAAGCCCCTCCTTCTCCTCTAAGTACATCCCTAGGAAACAAACAAGCAGTGACCAAAGGTGAGAATCAAACCTTGTACCTTGTTCTTAATTATTCACATTCCCACAAGTATAGCATCTCATAAAGTGGGATTCTGCATAACTAAGAATTGCTCAGCTAAGCAGTTTTGCAGTGCATCAACCCATGCAATGACAGACTTCTCCCTTTAGACAGTGGTATACAGACAAACAGACACACACACACACACACACACACACACACACACACACACACACACACACACACGCACACACACACACACACACACAGGTTCATAGGTGTGTACTAGGCCAATGACCCTGCAGCCTTTACAACAAGTCTAGCCCATAGAAGTGCCTTGGCATCATGCCACCATTAGTTCCCAGTGCCTATATCAAGTAGAGCCACTGGAGTGATCCCTGGAGTGAACTTTCTATTACCCATCCACTCATCAAGATTCTCTTGAAAAGGGCCAGTGAAGTTCTCTACTTGACATGTATGGGAAGTCTATTCCAGAGCATGGGCAGTCTCTGGTTTATGAACCTGTCCCTCCAGCATGTTCTGTTGATTGTGGTAATGAAGTTGAGGTCCCTGGAGCATGTGGTGTGGAAGGATTGGGATTTCTTTAGGTGTAACATTTTTAACAGGGCTGGGTCAGACATGGCTTTGTAAGTCAAGCAGAGATTGCCTCTTAATAGATGATATGAGACAGAGAAAAGCTGGAGTTTTTTGAGTCTGTCCATGTAGGGCATGTGTTTAAGGCCTAAGATCCTCTTCCTGAGGTACTTTTGTGTCCCTTCCAGCTGTTGCAGGTGTTTAGTGAGGTACATGCTAAATGAGGCATTATACTCGATGATTGGTCTAATGAGGGAAGAGTAGAGAGAGATGATGACCTCTTTCTTCCTGGATGCAAAACCATTGGTAATGAGATGTGCCACATAGAAGGACTTTCTGACCACAGTGGCAATGTGGTGGTCGAAGGAGAGGTTGCTGTCAACCTGTGTCCCCAGATCTCTTATAACACCTTCAGTGTTCAGTGGGCTACTATCAATGTGGTAATAAGTCAGAACTGAGTTTTTCCCAAAGGGAATGATGATAGATTTTTTGGCATTAAGCTTAAGGCCATGGTTTTGACACCAGTCGTTGGTCTCAGTGAGGCCTTTCTGTAGGATGTCTACATCACTTGGGGAGTTAATAATGGCTTCCAGCTTGCAATCATCAGCAAACTTGGTCAGTCAGAGTCCCTCTGTGTTTTACACACACACACACACACACACACACACACACACACACACACACACACACACACACACACACACACACACACACACACACACACACACATACACACACAAACAAAAAAAAGCACACAAATACACAGTCAGCTTGCATACTATACCTACGTCGGGTACTGTCATACAGAAAGCTAAGTGGAGCACAGTCAAAATATAGATTGTAGTTCTGCTTTTGTATGCATCCTTTACAAACACTATAATACTCATGTACAATCACACACAGACATACAGATATGTGCAGACACACCTACATGCATATCTAGTACCTGTATACTCTACAGCCATGATCTGCCCATTCAAACTTGCCACAGTTTACATCACACACACACACACACACACACACACACACACACACACACACACACACACACACACACACACACATGCACACACTTCCAATAAGCATTCGTGCCCACCCACTCGTGCATTGTCATGATGTGGATAACCAGCCATTAATTTACATACACTCATTCACTACTACTTTCCTAGTTCACAGTCTACAAGAAATACTTGACCTACCTCCTTGTGTTAACACCCCCACCCCTGAAGTGCATAGGTGCACACTACTACCTATTAGTGTGCATTTATGCATTGTCTGCACAGCCCTTAAAGGGAAACTTGCATGGTTTGGAGTATATGCTTTCTGTACATAAGTATATTAACTAAGCAACACATTGAGCTGGTATGGACCTTGATAGCATTGGTCCTACCCCGTGACTACGGCTTTTAAATATGACACCAAAACATTCCCTACTTACCTGGGCAGAACCATTCTAGCAGGCAAATCACTGACTATGAATCATGACAAGCCTGTCTGCTAATGGGCTCTCTGCACTGTAATTTGAGAAGCAGGCAGGGGACTGTGTAGTTTTTAACAGTAGGGCCTAGGAACAGAGTATTGGGCATATAAAAAGAAACAAAAAAGAGTGATTGTAACTCATTTAACAGTAGGGCTTAGGAACAGAGTATTGGGCATATAAAAAGAAACAAAAAAGCATGCTTGTAACTCATTTAATAGTAGGGCTTAGGAACAGAGTATTGGGCATATAAAAAGAAACAAAAAAGAATGCTTGTAACTCATTTATTAGTAGGGCCTAGGAACAGAGTATTGGGCATATAAAAAGAAACAAAAAAGAGTGCTTGTAACTCATTTAACAGTAGGGCTTAGGAACAGTGTATTGGGCATATAAAAAGAAACAAAAAAGAATGCTTGTAACTCATTTATTAGTAGGGCCTAGGAACAGAGTATTGGGCATATAAAAAGAAGTGAAAAAGCATGCTTATAACTCATACCTGCACATGCTGCCTCTAGGCATCTGCTTTACTGGTTTAGCCCAGTTCAGCCCTTCACCTCCCTCCTCTCTGAAGTAATCAGAGGTCACATAATCACCTACCTGACCAGCCATTTTCAAATTAACCAGTGCATCAGGTCCCAGTCAGTTGAGGTATGTTCACATACTTATGTATTTAATTATTGTTTCTTTATCTGAGCTCAATGTACTAGCTGTTTACTGAAATTACTTGCAAACTGAAACCTTGACGAATTAAGGCATGTTTATTGGTACCAGCTGCTACAAATTTCTTGTAAACTGCTGTTGATATTGTACCATTTATTGCCGTTTGCATTGACTTAGTGGTCTGTCCTGGGTAGTGTAGCACTGATAAGGGACAGAAATAATGAACACGTAGTGTAGCATTGATAAGGGACAGAAATAAGGAATATTAACTGAGCCCTTAAAGTAGACATATAGGAAAGAGTGCTGCTGTTTGCTAATACTAAAAGGTGCACATGGACGTGTTTGATAATCATGTATGCTGAATGTTTGAATGAGTAACTCTGTTCTTGGTATAGTACTAATAATCATATCCCCTCTCTAGGTGTTCCTACCTCACCTCCCCCTGAAAGGCTTGTAAAAGCATATAGGGTCATTCCGGGAATAATAACAAGTACGTAAGACTTTCCCCCACCATGGAACATGTTTTAACAAGGTCATTATCCACTAAAATACCTTGCCACCTGTAAACCTAACAAACTAGGTCCAAACAAGCACTAGTGAATGTCCCCATAATTCCCACTTGTAATCTGTTTATGCTGATAAGCATTAGGTTGGAAGGGTTAGACTTTCCTGTAGCTTTCTTTCTTCCCTAATTAAAGTAAAAACAGCATGCATTCTACTGCTCAACAGACAAGCATAGTGTGCTTTGCACCTCCAAACAGTGCATTTCTCAATAAACTAAGTGAAACAAGTATGCTACAAAAGGGAAATGGAAAATGGGCTCTCTGCATTGTAAATTGAGAAGCAGGCAGGGAACTGTGTAGTTTTTAACAGGAGGGCCTAGGAACAGAGTATTGGACATATAAAAAGAAACAAAAAAGCATGCTTGTAACTCATTTAACATAGGGCTTAGAAACAGAGTATTTGGCATATAAAAATAAACAGAAAAGTGCGCTTGTAACTCATACCAGCACATGCTGCCTCTAGGCATCTGCTTTACTTTTTTAGCCCCACTCAGCTCACTTCGCTCATTCAGCACCTCACCCTGCCCCCATATCCCACCCACCCCTGGTAGTACTACATTTATAGTACCACTGGCATGCCCCCTTAATTAGCTAACTACACCTGCTCCTAGAATCCAGCAAACTCCTAGCACAATAATACACCCTTTATCCACCCCACTATCTATATTAGCCCACCCATAGCTATTCTATTCTGTCTAATCTTTTATCCACCACATACTCTCAGTACAGACCCTACGATAGTAATTTACTATGACTACAGCTAAAACACTAATGCTGCTACCCTCAGTACCCCTGCTATTCATTCCTTATCACCTAAGCTCCTACAAATATGCACAGCATCTTGAAATCCAATACCCAAACTCTCAGACACCAACCCAGCATTTTATAAGTTTATCCACCACATAACTACCCGCTCTCCTAATTCCTCAACCCCCAGTTATCATCACCCGACTAAATACTGCTACATTAGCTTAAAAATCAAAAGCTACAAAAAACTCATAAACAAATTTTTAAGACTTATAAGCAACTTAAAAATTAATCTTATGAAGGATGGAGACATCCACCACAACCCTGGCCCATCCACAACAGTAGACCCAAGCACACTATCCAACAACCTAACATGTATTACCCAGATTGATAGACTTCCAAACTCATTTCTGGTCTGTCATCTCAACATCAGAAGCCTAAACAACAAGATCCATAGCCTACATGGACTCTTAGCTGTTAACTCTCCTGATATCCTCTGCTTCACAGAAACCTGGCTAAAACCAGTAACCAAAGATACCCCCCCCCCCCAATACAACATCCTTAGACTGGACCGGATCTCCAGGAAAGGTGGTGGAGTAGATGTACTATACAAGTCTACCCTAACAATAACAACTGACACCCAGCAGCCACCCCAGTTTGGCAATGCAGAAATTATCATCACCAAACTAATAATAAACAAAAATAAATGCAGATACATTGTCTGCATTTATATTCCACCCGGCAAGAATGATAGTACTCTTGAAAATATCTTACATTGGCTAGCTTCTAAATATCCACAGGAAACCATTGTCTTGGGGGACTTTAACATTGATTGGAGCACCTGTTCCTCTGAAACTCCTTCCACCCATTTAAACCTCCATGGGTCTACTCAGATCATTGCCACTCCCACCAGATTTAGCAAAAATAGAGTCAAAGATAGCATCCTTGATTGGATACTTATTAACAGCCACCCCCCAAAAGTACAAGTCAGGTACATTACCCAATGATCTAAGTAATCACTGCCTTACCTATATTATTAGGCTCAAAGCTGACATTCCCAGCCAGCCCACCTCCAAAACTGTAAGAAACATCAGGAACTTTAACCTTAACAACTTCCACAATGAACTCAAAACATGTAATTGGAATGTCTTGAAACAACTCCCATTACAAGAAGCAGTTGAGTACTTCAATACCATATTTCTGGCTGTCATTAACCACCATGCTCCTACCCGTACCAACTGTGTAAAAGCCACAGTTGCACTGTGGTTATCTAAAGAAAGAAAAAACAAAATTAAACTAAGAAACAATGCCTGGGCAAGGTGCCATGCTACCAAAGCCCCTATGGACCAAGTAAGATACCAGCAGTTAAGGAACCAGACCAAAAAATCTGTCTATCTAGGCAAAGAAAGTCACTACACCCTCCTACAACAAAAATATCAGCTAAAACCTCAAAAGTTCTGGGCTGGCATTAACAATCTTCTTCACCCAGGCCGTTCTGCCACTCCTACCCCATCAGCTGCCCTTGATAAATCCCCTGTAGAAATTGCAAACAGCTTCAACTCCTTCTTTACTGAAACTATCCAGTCTCTAGCTACCCATCTTACTCCATCAGACACAAACACCAGCTCTGGCACATCTAGCTCTGATCCACCCAGCACCCAACGCACCTTTACCTTTCAAACCGTACCTACCAAGCTGATCCAGACCTTACTCAAAAAGCTAAAACCTGCTACACTAGCTGCCAACCACCTCCCAGCTGAATATCTTCAAAAACAGCTGATGCCATAGCACTTCCTATTTCTATTCTGATCAGCAGATCCATCTCAGAAGGATCCATCCCAGCAATATGGAAAATATCAGGTTATACCCCTCCATAAAGGAGTTCCACAGAATTATCTAACTTTAGACCTACAGACATTCTTTCACCACTAGCTAAAATCATGGAAAGGTGCATACACAAACAAATCATGCACTTTCTTATTCAAAATAGAAAGCTTGATGACTCTCAGCATGGCTTTAAGCCATTCCACAGTACCACCACGGCTCTTCTATCTTTCTCTAATGCTATTAATCTTCATCATAACAGCAACAAACTATATTCAGCACTCTTCCTAGATCTCTAAAGCTTTCGATATGGTCAACCATCAGCTACTGCTCAATAGCCTACAAACCATTGGTTTAGACCAACACGCAATACAATGGTTTCACTCCAACCTAAACGGTAGACAGCAGGCTGCTTTATGGCAGAGCCAGCTGTCATCCCAACTTCCTCTAACCCTAGGTATCCCACAAGGGTCCATACTAGGTCCCCTTCTTTTCTCTGTCTTTATCAATGCTTTGCAGATCACCATCCAAGGGGCCACCTGCATCCAATATGCAGATGACTCAACACTAATATGCTCCGCCTCCTCTCCTACACAACTTCTAACCCTCACCCAGACTACTTTCAGCACGGTAGAAACATGGCTAGCTAATCTCCGCCTACTTCTAAATCCTAACAAAACCAAGCTACTACTTTTCTCCCCTAACAGTAGAATTTCTCCTCCTTCCTTCAACATCAAATCTAGCAATGACACCATTATCTCCCCTGATGACCATACAAAGCTTCTAGGCATAATAATAGACAACAACCTTGAATTTGATAAACATGTCAATCACACTATTAAGTCTGTCAACAAAAAACTTGACTCCCTGTACAGAGCCAAACCTTTCCTCACCCCCCCTAGCTAGGGTAGCTATTGCAAGATCACACCTCTCTACCGTTATGTATGCCTCCCCTGTACTCACCAACCTATCCAAAACTGATCTCAACAAATCATATAGCCAGATTCGCTACTGGCATGGCTTTTAGGACCCACCATTGCCACAACCTCAAAGCACTGGGATGGCTAGAGTATCCTACCCTTCTACAATTCAATCAGCTTATAGTAGTGCATAAAATACTCCATCAATCTGATAACACCCCTGACCTCAAAAATATTTTCACCCCTCATAGTGCCCCCAAGCCATTACACTCAGCTGATAAACTAATGATACTGACCCAAAAATCCAACAACTCTGCAGGCGATGCTATATTTGTCAACTCTATCTGGAATCTACTCCCTACTACCATTACCAAGGAAACCTCACTACCCCTATTTAAAAGAGAACTCAAAAAATACCTCACATCTCATTGTCTGTGCTCTTGTTCTTGCTATTTAGCAAAGTATCTATGCCTCATAGCATTTGAATGTCTAAGCATTGTGAATTATGAGATCTGATTGTATTCTAGGTTCACATTTTCTGATATGTCTTTGCCAATCAGATGTAAGTCTGTACATTGTGTATATTGATATCTGCCTGTATTCTTTGTCCATATTTTTCTAAACATGTCTGCCTGAGTTTAGCACTCAGTGATGTATGTACTGTCTCTTTTTTTGGTATGTGGAGCTTTTCTCCCTGGGCCTCTGCTGAAAATGGTCATATATCCAGTTGGACTATCCCGGTCAACAAATGTAAAATAAATAAATAAAATAAATAAATAAATATAAAAGCTGCATTAAACAACTTTGCAAACTGAGCAACTTGTCTAGAATTCCCAGCCAGAGTGTGGAAAGTACCCGTTTTCCATTCTGAGACGTTACTGGCCCCACCTAATATATAATATAAACATTATCTAATAGGTATCGGGATGTTGTTGTGCAGTGTAGTCTTTATTTCCACTGCTTTAACATTTGATATATATTTCCTTTATTGACTACATATTTTTGCCAGCTAGTGTTTCAAACCTCCTCTAATGCAGACCATCATTCAGTGTTGATAAAATATGTTATTTATTGTTTTAAATTGAATGCATTGGGATTTTGTTGGACCACTGATGCATGCAAAATACAATGCTGAGAACAATAGCAGGCCCACTTTCAT